>NC_142802.1:18765040-18808858 GCF_049724085.1 Artemia sp. Qi Xiang Cuo | reverse complement strand
GATCAAAATACCACACCGGGCAAGCATACTCAAGTTTTGGACGGATAAAAGATATATAAAGATGGAGGTTATGGGCTTTTGGGCATGAAAATTTAGCAAATAGCTTAAGGAGAGACAGAGATGTCTCGTCTGTTTAACAATAGAGCAAATGTGGGTCTCCTATTTCAAACCGCTAGTCAGTGTGACCCCTAAGAGTTTTGTTTTTGTTGTAATTATTTTATTAGGTATTGGGGTTATATATGATGGCTTTGATTCAAGAAAACTAAAGGTCATAATATGACATTTATGGGAATTCCCTTTCATTTTTGACTGGGCTGCTAAAGTAATGCTAACAAGATATAGGAAGAAAAAAGCATTAAGTTTTAGATAAGAATTTTATTTCAAAAACGGCTAACACAAGCCCAGATTTTTTTAAACAAAAGCAAGACAAAACATCCAAAAAAAAACTTAAAAACGAAAATGCACAAAAAGTCGGCGAAAATACAATACTCAAGTTTTTCTTATTTTTAGCTATTTTTATTTTTCAATCAAAAACTTCGTTTACATCGATCGGCGCAAGTTTTCTTAAGAGTGATGACATTTTCGCGCTAAATTTAATTTGTTTTTATCAGTTAAGCACAAAAAATTTATAAGGTGATTGATTTAGCTATGCATATTCAACAAATTTTCGTTAATAATGTTTGAACTGTAATAGCTAGTAAAAGTAGTTTGAAGGTGTTCAATAACACCAGCAGCTTAGCACCACCTAAATCCAGGATTTTGCTTTTGTTTGACGATTTTGTAGTTTTGATACATCATCAAGGTCTCTAATATTCAGTATGTTTAGTTGGGATTATCATTCCGATATTCAATTACCATTTTTCTTCGCTCCCGTTTTTTATCTTTTCTTTCTTTTAGCTCCCCTCCCTCTTTTATTTTCTCTTCTTAGAAGTATAAAAGTAGTTAGTGTTGGTTTATTTCTTATGTTATAGGAGACATATTGAATATTACTTATTTGTCAGCCTTGTAAAAGATGAAATGTATAAATTGTATTATGTTAATTCAATAACACAGCTCAATTCAGTGAAAGATATTTGCAATAATTATAGTATATTTTACTTGGAACTTCCTTCATATTACACATACCGCTCATCTCACTATTTTATCCTTTTTTAAACTATGGCCAAAAGACTATAAACCTCTATCCTCAACTATTCCAGAAAAAGAATAATATGAATTTTACCTTTATACTTCATGACAGGAGATTGAAATTTGAAAAATAAAGACGATCCTGTGAAAAATAATGTGTAAAGTTCGTCGATATTTACTGGTACCTTCATATATAATTTTTCTTCATATTTAAGATGTTCAACTGGACAGGCTGAAAAGCAAAATTGTATAAATGTTGGTATTCTATAAAGAGGGCAGAAGGGGGAAAAAGCATCATTTCCAGAGGTCCCAGAATGGGTTAGTGGCATGATTTGGAAATAAGAAATTTGGAAATCAGGAATGTGAGCTGGAAATAAAAAGAGGTACAAGAATCAATTCGGCACATGACACTGGTATAACGATTAGTCAGTAGAGGATTGTAGAAAAATATTGCAGTCAGCAGAATTTAGTGTTGAGTTTCTCGATGTCTTTTCTGATTTTTATTTTATTTTAGCAACGCGACTTTTGAGCAAGTTAGCGACGTCAAGTTTTCTTTGACAGGATACTTCTGTTTGTCAGTACAAACGTTTATTATTGACAACAGCTTTTACGGATATCCATACACGTTATTGATTGCCTTCCAATAGTGCAGCTATTTAGCGGTCTTTAGACCTTAGTTTAAGTAATTCTTCTTAACTTTAAAAGATGCTTGATTTATCTCAACTGGTCGTGATAAATATTTTTCATACAAGCAGTTCTTTGACTAAAATGACTCTAATAGTTCTCATTGTAAACAATGGGGTCTATTGTAACTTTTTAAATGGGTTAGACATGGGACAATCCAGATTGAGCGCGCTGGTGTTTAATCCTTCGATAAAATACTGTGAAGCTTGATTTGAATCATTGCAGTCTAAGCATGGAGAGCGGTCATTTTTAAGCAGCAATTCATTCAAGCACTGAAGAAATGTAACGACTAGCCTCCTACTTGTTTTGGTTGGAGTCACTGCTTGACGCCCTGTCTGTGTCTCCATCAGAAACGTGAAGCGGTCAAAAGTGTCAACGACAATAAAATTATACGAATAAAACTCAATAACAAGAATAATGTTGTAGGTTAGCGTTGCTGTCGAGCTTACAGCTCGAATTGGAGTACGAGAAGCTGAAATAATCCGAGAAAAACACAGTGTCAAAAAATCAAAAGCCAAAGGTGCATTATGTATAGATGAAAAATCACAACTAGCATACTTGGGAGGGGCGATTTGCGCTTAGGTTGATGTCCATCGAGAGAATTTTTTGAGAAGAGGGAAATTTCGGGAGGGGGGGGGGGTTCGAAATTTCCAGGAGATATTTTACATTGAGGGTTGTGGCGGAATTTTTATACGTAAATCTTTTTATTTGTCTGAATTTCTCTTCGCCAATTCAATTTTGGATGCATAGACATTAAGGGTAAATTTGCTGAGGGAAATTTTCAGAGTTTGGATTTCCATGAAAAATGTCCAAGGAGGGGGAATTTCCGGAGTGATCGTAAAAACGATTAGAATTTAAAATATTTTTCAAATAAAAGTATTCAAAGGAGAATGTTTAAATCTAAATCGTCCGGAAGAAAATTTATGGAGGGGGTGATTTTCAGTTCGGATAGAATTATCTCTATTTTACGTGGGAGGGACTTTCAACGGACGAGTTTCCAACAAGGGAAGGGAATTTTTCATTGAGGGTGAGCCAGATTGTACCCGGATTTGACCCAGATTAATTGGAAAACAAAGAGATGTTAAATATATGATACAAGTTTTTTTTTCCAATTGAAAGCAAGGAGTAGCATCAAAACTAAAATCAAACAGAAATATTCCGTATATGAAGGGGTTGCCCTCCTCCTCAATACCTTGCTTTTTACACTAAAGTTTGAATGTTTGTCCCGATTTTTACAAGAACAACTCTTGAAACACAAGGGTTGTTTAATTAGAATAGGAAGCTTTTTTAAAAGTGTTAAAAACTTTAGCCTGAAGAGAAAGGTATTGAGGAGGGGGGAGGGACCTTTTCATATACGAAACGGCATCAAAACTATTGTTCCGAGTTTGATAGCAATAAAACTATTTGAAGGCCAAAGTGATAGGCCAATAGTTTAAAAAAACTATTTATAGAACCAATTTTCTTTTAAGCAAGCTAAGGGCCCACCACTAGAATGACGTGCACTCCTTAGAACCATTGTATGATCTCGGATACGTCGCAAGAATGCAAAACTGTCTTGAAGAAGGACTGTCTTGGGTGAACAGGATATCAAAGTCTGACAGCTTTTGATGAATGTACTGTGGCTTATCGGCTAAACATTAAAGTGAAGAAAGAAATTTCTTCAGCTTGTCTCGGAGGATAGGCCACCTGAAGCTATGAGATACATGGTCTCCATTACCATTTGCATATTTTGACAGTTTCTGTCATAGTGAATCACAAGGATTAGGATGATCACCAGTATATCCCTAACAGCGTCAGGATCTATAATAGTTGGACTTACGATTGTTTTTGGTTTGGTTTTCATCAAAGTCCATTTTACTCCTATGGACGTCTTCATTTGGGCGAGATTTGAGCGAATTCTTTTTGTTGTGGGCAAGAACTGATCGACGATTTTTAGTTCTGGAATTTTTCCTAACATCGATCGCCTGCAACAAACAATTATTCAATGAAAAAAATATTCACGTAAAAAAAAAAAAATATTCTTTTCACATAAACATAGCAGTGCTAGCGGTAAATTTATCGAATGCCCGATTAGTCTGTTTGCTTAAGAAAAAATATTCAATTCGATTACTTAAACTCTTTAAAACTACCTGCTTAACCCATAGTTCACACTGATGTGTTTTCACACAAAAAAGGGCCGTTTCTGCATTATCTCTTAAATTTTATCCATTTTTCGTAGGTTTATGCGTCTTTACGGTCCACCGGCTATGTTCAAGTATTTCTATTGAGCCATTGAAAAACAGATATGTGATTTTCAATTGAAAACTCTTAATAACATTTGCCTCTCAATCACTTGGACTATCTGTCTTGGCCTTTTCTACAATTAACCATGTCTTGATGCCTACCGCAAAATACTTGATTTTCAATTCAAAATCATCGGCCTCGAACTCCAGATATTACAAACAACTGAGAAACTAATAATATTTATCAGAAGTTGCCCATTAATACGAGCGTACATGACAAAAAACATGAGGGCTATTCAAAAAAATATTGAATTTCCAGGGCCTAGGAAAACATTTCCAAGAAAAAAACATTAAAGATGAAATTATATTATTAAATAGGCTAAGCTACCCTAGACTAATACAGGCTAGGTCTTTGAATGTTTTTCTTGGTTTTTAGAACTTGATTTAACCAACTCCTATCCCTATGTTTTTAAAATATCACACACAAGTTTTAACGTTTCGGTGTAAACGCAAAAATTAGTTCGGTGCAAACATTTTTGAGATTTTCCTACATATCTAATTTAATGGATAAAAGATAAAAATTATGTTATTTATTTGGCTTGTGTTGAATTGTGTTAGAAAAACCTTAGAACAATAAGTATAAAAAGAATATTCTTTAGATCAACTTACAGTTTAAGTTGGATAACCTGTCGATAAAAGCTAAGAAGAATGACTAGAATGAGTTAGAATCCGTTTTGTTAGAAATTAGATTTTTCTAAAAACTCTGCTAACAATTACAATTGTGTTAGAAAAGGCTTGTTTTGTTAAATACAAAACAATATAATTTGTAAAACCTGCAAAAAATTCAAGACAATTTACTATACCAACAGATAACTTTATTTTTCATAAAAATTTAGAACAAAAAATATAAACGAGTTAGAACGCGTTGCTTTAGAAATAATGTTGCATTATTAATTATGTCAAAATTATGATAACAAATGTAATTACATTGGAAAAGGCTAGAACAGGAAATACAGAATAATACAATTGTGCATAACTTGTAAACAATCTTAAGACAAGGTATCTATACTAGGTCTGATAAATTTGTCTTAATTTTTAGAACACGAAATACATTAAGTTAGAAAACAGTTTATTAGAAATTATGTCCAGTTTTGTCAAAATAAAAGTTTAAAAAAATTAATATAAAAAGCATAATTGTGTACGATGTAGAAATAACTTTATGACCAATTCACTATGCTCCGATAAAAGATTAGAAAAAAGAAAACAAAGTTAACACACTGTTCTACGAAAGAATGTCCGATATTTTTCGGATCCCGGAGGAAATGTCGGAATGTCTTGGTCAACAGGTGAACAAGAACTTTTTCGTTTAATTTACTAATAATTTATAAATTATACTTTAATATTTTAATAGTGAAAACCGATTTCTATATAAAAAAAAAAATCAATGGGATTATTTATTTGAATTTGCAGGAAAGAATCATGTAAAACTCATTTAAAAAGAATTATGAAATGATCATTATATATATTTGGGCAAAGGTTTTGACGGAATAACAAACAGTTTAATCATGATCCCGTAGACTAAAATGATCCTTGGCTTACAATTAGGTATTTTGTAATCATAAAAAGATCATCGTTATTATTTATTTTTTATGTAGGAAAAGCATAAATCCAAAAATAACAATTTGTCTATTAAGAAGTTCTGGACATCAAAATTATGATTGTAACAATAATAATAATAAAAAGAAAAGTCTAGCAAAGCACTTGCGATGATTCAATGAAGTATACATTCGTATATGCAAAACAATAACCAAAAAAATTTCATTGCCAAATTTTCTTACCGTAATACTCTTTTTTCTAGCAAGTAATGATTCTTCAAATTCTTCCAAAGAGTTTCTTCTCTTTCTCTCCACAAGAGACTTCTTTTGTGGTAGCGGACCCTCTTCTTTCTATAAATATAAAAATAGATTATATTGTTTGTAGTAAATAATATATATAATTATAATATTATACTAGTAATAATACTATTAAGCAAGAAACCGTAAAGTATTAGCCAAGCAATTTTAGCAATTAAAAAAAAAACTAAGCAGTCGATAACTAAGCAGTCGATATTGATATTGTGTACATCAGGTGTGTTCCCCCTCCCCACGCTTCCGGAATTGCAGTCTGACTTTTAAAAAAGTAATCAAAATGAATATAAACAAATTTTGATGTGTTTGTAAGTTTTTTGTACCCCCTCCCATTACCCAAGAACAGAAATCCTGGGTACGTCCTTGGTCATCTATTTTAAATACTTGTATTTGGATATTAATATTAAGTCGTCTTGTATCTATGATTCCTTTTGTTCAGGTAGTCGGTCAGCCGAAATGTTTCAGTATAACTATTTTTTATTGTGTTGAACAGTTTCAATCACGATTTTTCGTTCTAAGATAGTGGTAGGGGTGACTTTAAATTACGAGAATGTTGCTAACAGTTTTCAGAAAAATACAGCTTAACTATTGTTAGGGAAGTATATATATAAAATTTGATATATAAACCTCCTTGGTTGACAAAATCTTCCACAGCCCCCAGGGTAAGCGATGTAAGTTATGCAAGCTGCTCATCTTTAACACATAAGGTTCTTATGTATGGGCTGGTCTTCAAAACTTCGGAGGAGGCACACTCGATTAAAATTTGAAATTCCTTGTCCCCTTCTTAAGACTCAAAAATTATCAGGAGGCAACAAGCCACCCCCTCCCCTCCCCCTCCCAAGACCATTTCTCCCAAAAACATCCGATCAAAATTTTGATATAGCTACTTTGTTCACAATAGTCCAAAACTAAAATAAATACAGTTCCAGGTTTGATATTTCCCCCCAGCACTCTGGGAGAGCCCAGCACTCTGGGAAGAAAAATAAATATTGATAATAACATAACAAAATTATAAAAAAAAAAACTTAACTATCGACTCACGGAGATAGGGATGGGATTTACTTAACAATTTATAAATAAATCAATAATACAATCAATCCCCGCTACTGTAGGCTGAAAGGACCATCTTTTTCAATATCTCTTATATATGTATAGCGATGGTGATTCACTTAGTAATTCAAATAACTTATATTTATTCGTAATCTGAGGAAGTTGATATCTTAAACTTAGTCTTGATCTCTCAATTTTAACAAACGGGAAAAGAAACTTAATCCTAGCTCTTGATAAATAGCTATTTTTATTTTCAACCAAAAGTTTCATACTATTGAAAAAATGATCTTTATGTTGGATTTTCAAAAACCATATGCCCAGATTAAGGTGAAAAATTTGTTGTAAATCAAGAATATCAAGAAATAGAAAAGATGTTTTAATTTCAGATAATTCTTCTGTCTTCCTAGGGTGTGCTAAAAAATGGTCCAGGATTCTTATTGATTTATTGTGAAAAATTTGGAATCCTCGTAAATGTGAAGAGAAAGTCAACATACAAACGCTCGGGCAATACTGGAAATACAATTCAATTAACGAAAAATATAAAGTTCTCATGATTTGGTATGTAAACAAAAACTTTAATTTATGCAAACAACCGAGATTCCTGGACACTGTTGCTTTAAGTTTACTAATATGCACCTTAAACGACAGAGTTAAATCAATATACATACATAAATATCTAAATAAATCCACTCTTTTTATGAAGGAAGCTCCAATATTAATAATTTGAAATGACACACGCTTCACTGACCTTGAACTTCTCCCAAAAACCATAAATTCCGACTTCTCTAAATCAGGTATTAATCGGTTAGCATGAAACAAAGAATTTACATTCAAAGCAACAGTCTCCAGGAACAATCGTAGGTCCTCCTCGTTGCCCGCCTTCAAACTAATTGCTGTATCATCCGCAAACAATATTGGTAACTCATCACCTGAAGGCATGCAATTTGGAAGATCATTTATATATATCAAAAAAAGTATCGGCCCCAATACAGATCCCTGCGGTACCCCTATATTTTCTAACGAAAAAATATGAGATGATTCTTTACAAACTTGGACTTTAAAACTTCTTTCATATAAATACGGTCTCATGAAATCCAGAGCTATTCCACGGATTCCTATATTTTCCAACTTATCAGAAAGAATTGCATGATCTATTGCATGAAAAGCTTTTTTTATGTCAAAAAATATAGTTGCCGCCAAATAACTATCATCTATAGCCTCTGATAAGAAATGATGTAAAGCAGCTACTGCTTACTCTGTTGATCTACCACTAAAAAAAAAAACTGATTAGGAGAAAAAAACTTATTCTTTACCAGAAATGAAATAAATCTACTTTTTATTATCTTTTCAAAAACTTTTGAAATAGGTGATAAAATAGTAATAGGCCTATAATTGTTTGGGTTATCTTTATCACCTTTTTTAAACAAAGGTAAAATTTTAGCTAGACAAACTGGGAAAAATCCATTTTTTATACAAGAATTAGAAATATATAAAAGCGGCTGAAAAAGTACACCAGCTAATTCTTTAAACAGAGAAGTCGATATGCCATCACACCCTGTCGAAAATCCATTTTTCAAAATAGTAACGGCTTTTTGGTACTCCGAGAACCGGATAGGGTACATAAATATAGTCTTATCTACTTTATTTGGTAAATATTTTCTATGATTATGTGTTTCAGCAGAAATTTGATCCACTAGACCATGTCCAACTTTTCTAAAATGGTCAGCAAATGCTTCCGCCATCCCTCTTTCATCAGTTATCTTAACTCCTTCATGACTTGTAATGGGTAGAATATTTCTTGTTTTAACATTATTTGTTTTTTAATTTATTATTTTCCATGATTCCGAAGGTAAATCACATTTAAAAAATTTATTTTGATATTATTTATCGCCTGCTTCTCTGAGAGCAAGAGTAAACTGATTTTTATATTTTTTAAAATTTTCAATATTAATTTCATTTCGGTACTGCCTCTTCACCTTATACACTCTATTTTTTCCCTTCACCTAATAAAATCTATTGGAAATTGAAAATTTGAATTCATTTTTAAAGTGCCAATTTTAAATGACTAACCAGCCCCCCCTCCTCCCCCGTCGACGCCTATCAAGTCCTCAACACCCAACCAATGAAAATTTTAAAATAGCCATTTTATTCAGCACAGTTGAAAAGTACAAAGTCCAGCAACTATATTTTTTGGGCTATCCACAACAACCCCCCCCCCCCTGCACAGACATATAGCTCTAAAGGCAAGGGCTGGAAGTTAAGGTGGGACGGTGCCCCTCCAGTGTTTGACCTTCAGTGTCCAAAACGAAGAAGGTGATTCATGTTAATCTTTTAGAGAATATTGAGTGGAGTGATCAACTAAATAAAAAAACATTTTGCAATATGAGTTATCAAAAAGGCGTAATTCAGGATTGTCTGAGTGTATTAATTTAGAACTTTCAGGAAACGGTAAGAGGGATGATTAATTAACCAACAAGGTAACATTTACACGATTGTACTACTACTACTACTACTGCAGTTACTACTACCACTACAACTACTACCTCTGTAGCGAGTACTGCCAGGGTTGCGGGTATTGAATTCAAAATTTTTAAAAAACTTTTCATTATCACCAAAATTAGGAGATTGAAATAGGGCAATGTTTTTTCAAATTATACTACCTTTTTCGTCAAAGACTTGGGACACTGACGTAACAACACGTGCTCAGATTTGAGACAGCGCTTGTGCACGTATGTAGCGCAGTTTCGGCACTTGACAGCTGGTTTCCAGAAATTTCTAAAAATAGAATACAAAGATTTCATAATGGGTTTTGTTTTTTTCTTTTTCAGTTTGTCTTTCATAGGCAGCGTAACAGCGCTGCCTAAGTAAAGAACAATGTTGGCACGATTTTTTTTTTTTTTTTTTTTTTTTTTTTTTTTTTTTTTAAGACTAAGGCACTTCGTATCGAAGGAGTTGTTGTAGAAACTTCGAAAAGGGCTCATTCAATAGGAAATTGGAAGAGCTTGTTCCCTTTTTAACAGCCGAAAGTAATTGGAAGGCAACTAACACGCCTTCTAGGTCCACCATTTCCCTAAACACACCCAATCAAAATTTTGAGATAACCATTTTTTCAACATAGTTGAAAATTCGGGAAATTAGGTCTTTGAGGATGACAACCCCCACATCCCTCAGGGTAAGAGCGTTAAGTTATACCCTGGGAGCATATAAGAATTTTATATCAAGCGTCGTTGTAGAAATTTCAAAGAGGGCTCATTCAATTGGAAATTAAAAGGGCTAGTGCCATTATTAATAAACGAAAATGATTGAAGGGCAGCTAACCCCCTCTCACGCGCATCATTTCCCAAAATACATCGAATCAAAATTTTGAGATAACCATTAAGTTCAATGTAGTTTAAAGGTCTGGAAATTAGGTCTTTGAGGATGACAAGCCCCAAAGAACGGGTTGTAAGTTATGTCCTGGGGGCATGAAGGTTTTTTTTTATAAAAAGTGTTGTCGTAGAAGCTTCAAAAAGGGCTCATTCGATTGGAAGTTTAACGGGCTTGTGCCATTCTTATTAGTCAAATGTGATTGGAGGGAAACTAACCGCCCTTTCAAGCCAAAATTTTCCCCGAACACAATCAATCAAAATTTTGTCAAAAGCGACTGGATGACAAACCTCCCCCCACAGCCCTCAGGACAAGTGTCAGAAGTTATGCCCTTGGGGCATATGAGATTCCTATAGAAAGTTTTGTCATAGAAACTTCAAGAAGGGCTCATTCGATTGAAAATTGAGAGGGCTAGTGCCCTTTTTATTAGTCGAAAGTGATCAGACGGCAAAAGCCCCCCCCCCGCCCATTATTTCCCCACACACTTCCAATCAAAATTTGAGATAGCCATTTTGTTCAACGTATTTGAAAAGTGTGGAAATTATGTTGTTGAGGATAGAAAATCCCTCCCGTCCTCAGGGCAAGGGTTGTAAGTTATAGCCTAGGGGCATATAAGGTTTTTATAGAAAGCGTGGTCATATAAACTTCGGAGCGGACTCATTGGATTGGTAATCACACGCTCTTGTGCTCTTTTTAAGAGTCAAAGTAGACTACATATCATATAACAAGGCTTTTGGGGTTGAAACAAACCCCTGAGATTAGGGGCAAGGGTTGTAAGTTATGCCAAGAGGGTATTTATGGTTTTTATTAAAGGCATAGTTGTTTAACTTTAGAAGAGGAATAGTATTTTTTATTTTCACTTAAAAAGACTATGTCAATATAAAACTAACAGAAATTAATTAAAAAAAAAAAAAAAAAATCCACAAAATAAGTTTTAAAAAAATATATGGAAAAAGAACTCCATTAAACCAAAAATGAACAAAAATAGAAAAATATAATCTACCAAGCATACACCTACCACAAATTAGTATCAATAAATAAATTAAACCTAAAAAAAAAACAAATTAAAATAAATAACACGAGTCAGACTCAAAACCAGCAGAAATTAATATGAGGAGGGTTCTAAACCCCTATGCTTTCTAAAAACCAGAAAATAATTGGTACTTTACTGAAAAAAATTCTTTTGTATGTTTTCATTTTTATAACTAGTAGTACTTTCAGATAATCTTTTTCTCTGTCTTTATAATTGTCATTATTCTATCTTCATAACATATTCTTGGAATCACGCTGTTATAGCTAAAGGGGCGGATATACCACTAAGTATACATTTATCTAGCTGTTCACCCAAGAGATGTGCTTTTGAACTTCCTTTTAAAGGAATCTAAAAGGCATATTTCCAGGGAGATAATTTTTAATAAAGGAATTATGCCTTACAAAGCTGTTCTTCAGGTACTCAGTGCAGTATGTCGCCACTAATGAATAATCTGATTGTTCTGTTTTCTCCATGATTTCAGTATTGATACTGCAAGTCGCCCATAAGATTTTGTATCCTCTGGAATAGAGGATACAAAAAGAGGATACCGCATCCTCGAATACTCCCAAGACTTCTAATATCCCCCTGTCTGAGTGGAAACACGTTTTTCAAATGAATTCACCCCGCCAAATCAAACTTTAGAGTATAAATACGAATCCGAACTTGATGAATTTGAATCTGTTTACCCAGAGTCTCACTGTTGTTGCAATGCCAGCCATAATAACGGCAGTCTCCAAACTGAAACGGAAAGCTTAGTTTGGCATAGATAATATTAGCACAACGCATGTTATCCATGGAACCTCTTTGCTTATATCACAACTAGGATTGCTCTTGTAGATATTTTTTTTACTTTACATTACCATCGTCATTTTGCAATGGTGATCTCACTCCTATCCCCAAGAAAGGTAAATCTAACGTTCAGTGTTCGACTTTTAGGCCTATAACAATCTCAACTACATACTGTAAACTCTTTGAACTGCTTTTCGTTGATAGGTTAAAGGAAAAATATAGCGTTCCACCATACCAGTTTGGTTTTCAGAATAAAATAGGGTGTGTCGATGCCCTTCGTGTTGCAGCTTAGTGATGTTAGGTGTACAACATTTGACTCATTGGTACACGGCGCCACGCTCCTTAATACGGCAAAAAGAAACGTTTACCCCTCTGTTATTCGCACCCTGAGAAACCTATATTCGCGGCTGAAAGTATGCATTAAAACTACAAGTCTATTTAATTTATCATGTCCCAATTACTCTAATGAAGCACGTGCTCCACGAAAGAGGCTTTTTTGTACCATCAGCCTACCAAATAATCTGGATGATTTTGTTTTTGTTTATAAAGGATCACACCAAGTTCCTATAACATCACCTACTCTTTTTAAAAATGGTGCCTTAGACGCTCAATAAAAACGCATTGAGGCAGCAACAAAAATAACACCTGTCTGTTATGCAGATGATGTAATATTAATACATCCTATCTAAAGAAACTTCAGCATAATTGAAAGTGAATAGACTAAATTGGGTTCAGAATTTAACTATGAAAAATCCGAGGTTCTTCTCTTTAATTGGGCTAATTTAGATCTCACCCTTTCAGTCCATCTAGGACGTTCTTTATGAAAGCCAGGTCAAAAACGTGTTGATGTTGGTCTAACAATTGTTCAATCTTAAAAGCAAACCCGTTAGCTGCTGATGTCACAACTTCAAAAAAAATTTTATTAGTCTGGTAATTAAGTTCTCCGAAAAAAAAAAACCATTTTCAAATGAAAAATCCACGCTGAATTGTTTAATTCAAAACCACTATCACATTTTCTATACACAGGGCCATCTCGGAAGATCTTCTCACAAACCGATAAACATAAATTCCATTCAGTATATTTCAAATTTACAAAATATTTACTTCATTTACACCCCTCCCCTTCGACCCAAAATTCAGCATTAATCCAAAAGTATAAAATAGCCGACTCAGCAACAGCTCTATCGAAACATATTATGAAACATAACTGCAAAATCAGTTTTCTGATTTTGGCAACGCTATTTGGTAATATACCTAATGCGTAGCTCGTGTGGCAATGCAAATCACTTTGAAAAAATATGAAGTACCAATCAGCTTACTTAAACGATTGAAACCTCAGAAGCCTTTTCATGCACATGGAGCAGAACTTTGAACGGAACAGACCTATATATTTGCTCTTGAATGTATGTCCTCGTAAATCTATACTTTCTGTTCTTTCTACCTAGAAATACAAATGTGAATTATTTCCAAGTATATTTAGCATCAGCCCTCTTTATCAAAATTCTAGAAATACCTGAAACCTAGTAAAGAGCTAAACAAGCATAATAGTGACACACCTGTAATAACTTATACTTTCTCATGAAGTAGTCTCTTAAGGGAGGTTGAGAAGAAAGACAAGTCCCTTTTTAAATCGATTTTTTTTATTTACCTTAAACACCCATTTAATGCGCAGAATTCTCTCATAGAATTCAGCATCCTTGGTTGCCGGAGTGTTAAAGCTAGACCGCAATAGATTAGCAAATCAAGAAAGTTAACAATGTCATTTCCTTGTGTTTTTTTTTTTTTAATTCTTAGCAGAAAGCACTCATATGAAAATTATTGAAGTCAATTATTTAGATTTGGATGCGGATAATTTGCTACATTTTAAAATGATAGCTTTCTTATTCTGTTTGACTTTTTTCTTTGCAAAGAATTCAGAATTAACATTCCCAGAGTTACTACCTCCACCAGAATAAACCTCAGTGTTATACACTGGCGGATCCAGGAATTCTTTTTTTTTTGGGGGGGGGGGGTGCAAAATATGGTTAAACGAAAACCAGGCGGGAGGTGCAATGTTCATTAACGCAAACGTGCGTTTCTTAAGCAAACTACACCACTTTAGACTATGTTATGGGGGGCACCCCCCTCGCCCCTCCCCTGGATCCGCCACTGTT
Organism: Artemia sp. Qi Xiang Cuo; assembly: GCF_049724085.1. Taxonomy (NCBI): domain Eukaryota; kingdom Metazoa; phylum Arthropoda; class Branchiopoda; order Anostraca; family Artemiidae; genus Artemia; species Artemia sp. Qi Xiang Cuo. The sequence continues at coordinate 18,794,526 of NC_142802.1, read as the reverse complement.
GTTGTATCAGAACATAAGTAATCCTGATTCGTCAGTCAATAATCTAACTGCAAAATGTCAATAAAAAGGTTTAAAAGATAAAACTGGTCAAACTAAAACAAATAAAATAAATATATGGTAAAAAAAGAATTAAAAGGGGCACTAAAAAAGAAAAGGGAACCAAAACAAGCAAATAAATGCAAAAACCTGGGCAGCACCAATATCCGATAAAAAAAGGAGAAACTAGAGGGATATTTTGTTCATTTTTTCTGCAATGAAGGGGACAAAGGTTTTTCCCTTTCTGGAGCTAAAGCAGCGAATTGGGGACAAAATAGGAATGGGTTCAGAAACAGCTCGTGACAACCGTAATCTGGATTAAGAGTAACGTTTGCGGAAAATGCTTTCCGTGTGAGGGTTTGTTATTGCATTTTTTGCAAAACGGAGGTAAAACGTAACCCTCCTGCGCTCAAGTGTTTCCAACCTAGCTTTTCTTAGAAGCAGAGTGTATGACGCCTTGGTTTCTTTGAAAATTATTACCAAGGCTCTTTTTTTGATCGATTCAATTTTTTTCTGATTCTTCGAGGGAGTTATCAGTGTGCCAAAGTTGACAAGCATAGTGCCAAAGTTGACAAGCATACTCGAGATGCAGGCGGAAAACCCTTAAGGAATGGAAAGGGGGAGGGGGTAAATCTATTTAGGAGCTTAAGAAGAGACATAGACGCATTAGCTCTATGGAGAATATATCTAATATGGATATCAAAATCGTATACGGAAATTGTATAGGATCAAGAATCCTACCGTGGTAGAAAATGGAAGGTGACATGGTGGGAGGAACTTGTGCCGAATCCTAGCCTATTAATTTATGGGGTACCACTTCCATGTTGAAGATGCGGTAATGAGGTGCGTTAGGATATGGCATCATTCCCTGTCTAATAATCCACGACAATGGATGTGTAGGAATTGTCGGGCTATCCACCCGGCAAAGCTTCTTTTACCTTGTTATGATTGACAATAATTAAAAGCCTCGGACCAAACAGCCCTTTTGTAGATGACATGTAGCACATTCATCGACCATCCAAACGGACCTGTTTACGGTAGCCCACTGCAATGTGCGTGGTCTCAGATCTAAGGTTAGCCAGTTCCTACATTTAGTGAACTCAGTCAAACGATTTGTCATGTGCATCACTGAGACCAATTTCAACCACTACATTCAGGGATAAACACTCCTCAGGCGAGATCGTGAACGTAGTGACGGTGCTAAATACGGAGGAGATATTGCTGTTTATCAACAGAGCCATATACCATATTCATCCCAAAATATTCCAGTTTCAGCAGGCAAAGAATCTCTGCGGGTTGGGTGACCTTCCCAAATAAGTCCGTGATTATTGATACCCTGTATAACAAAAAAGTTTGGAAGAATAGGAAGATAAGTCTGCAAACCAAGATTAGAATATTGGAAGCTACATTCATGACAGTGGTCAAATATGGCTCTGAAGCATGGGCACTCAGAAAAGCGGATGAAGATTTGCTAGATGTTTTCCAGAGAAAATGGTTAAGGATTGTTCTGGGTACCTGGCTGACTGACCGTATTTCAAATAATAGGCTATACGAAAAATATGGTTCAATACCGCTCTCTAGGGCTATAATGAAAGAAAGGCTGAGGTGTCTAGGGCACGTTGTGTGAATGAAGGATGACAGATTGCCAAAGATTGTTCTTTTCGGCCAACCGTCTAGGGCTAAACAGAAAGCATGTCATCCTCGTCTGGGGTGGGAGGACTTCATAAAGAAAGATTTAAAGGAAATGGGAACTTCGTGGATGGGTGTAAAAAGGGAGGCTTTAAACAGATTGGGATGGAAGAGAAGCGTGCGTAGCTGTGTTGGCCTCAGGCGGCTTGGTGCTGCAGTGAGTTGTTAGTAGTAGTAATAATAGTAGTGTATAACCCTCCAACCTACCAGGTTACCATCTGCCTTGAAGCCTCCCACTAATACATTAGGGGCACGTACACTAAGCCTGCCATGATCCTCCATGGAGACTTCAACACCCATCATAGCGTGTGGCTTTACAGCAAAAATACTGAGAAGGAGGGGTCAGACTTGTATGATCTATCTCTTTCCCTAACGGCATTGAACAACTTGTCAATTTCCACACGTATCACGGCCCAAACGGATCTTTACCTCTTCCTTAAGGATTAACCTGATTCCTATAAGGTAGATACTCAAGCTTTCACAAGCGACGTCGTTGCCGTCACTGCACATGGAAACCTTCGTATTCCACCTCCAATAAAGCATGAGCGAACAATCTGACAATACAATAGAAGAAATAGGGACGGTTCGAAAACACTCTTAGTTCTCAGCAGTGAAGAGCCTTCCTCCTTGAAGGCCCAGAGATAGCTGAGGAGAAGCACCAGCAGGCCATAGTTAACTCTGTCGAAAAACATATCCCTTCAAAGCGGATCCAGGTGTCCAGTAAGGACAAACCTTGGTTCAACACCCCGTGTAAGAAGGCTATCCGAGCAAAGCAAAAGGCACACAAGCGATGGCTACTTTCAAAGAGCGAGAAGGACAGAATTAAATTCATCAACACGCACAAGGATGCAGTTCATGCAATTCGGCAGTCTCGATTTCAGAATAAAAAGAAATTCGCCCCCAACCTTCAGCAAAGAGTTGCTAGAGAATTGTCAAGGAGGCTTTGCCGTCGTCCAAAGGGACTTCCATTCCTTTTCTGAAGATTAACGAGACTATGGCACAAGATCCACAGGCAAAGACATAAGCACTGGCAAAGGCTTTTGCCGAGTCTGGACGACAACGGTAGAGAAGTGCCAAATTTCTCTGACTGAACCAATACTGCCCTGGATCGTCTGAATTCTTTGTATCCTTCGAATTTTGCGGCATCTTGATGTGACTAAAACCACGGGTTGTGATAACTTACCAAATGTTGTCCTCAAATCCTGCATTGATGAACTAACTGGATCTTTGTCATTGTTTTTCCAGATATTATTTTGCTCCGGAACCTTCCCACAATCATGGAAATCCGTCCATATTATACCTACCCTAAAGCTAGATGGTGATCCAACAAGCTTGGACTCATATGGACCTATGAGCCTCCTCTCCTCCGTTGGCAAAATCTACGAGAACGTCTTCCACAAAACATTCCGAAGTTCCTAGAATCAAACAGCGTTCTAGGCAATTACCAATATAGATTCCGCCAGAAACACTCAACATTAGACTACCAAGTGACCGAGCATCAGGAGTAGACCGAACTTCTGGCAATGATGTACGACTTCAGGCTATCGTCATTCGACACTACCAAAGCTTTCGATAGAGTGTGGCACTGTGGCCTGCTAAAAAAAAAACTCCATGCATACGGTGTTCGAGGATGTCTGTTAAAAGTAATTGAGAGCTTTCTTTGTAAACGTTTACTGCGGGTTGTCCTATACGGGTTTATTTCCCGCGAATATTAAGTAAAAACCAAGGTTCCCCAGGGCACTGTCTTGGGACCTACACATAAGCGACAAAATTATAATGAGAATTAACACTAAAACCAATGAAGCCAGATGGGCTTGTTTTAGTTGTCAGAGGCGGTTTAAATTTGGAAGTCGGGGTGGGGGGGTTACGTTTTTTTTTTTTTTTTTTTTTTTTTTTTTAAATTTGAATGAAATTCGGGAACCGTAAAAAAAAATTCAAAATCACCATGGCTCAGCCGTTGCTATAAATCAAAACGACAAGAGCCCTCTTTAACGCATGGAATGCTATTCTGCATCGCTCTCCGTTTAAGGAATTTATTTCCGCATGGCTTTGCAAGTGCACTCTACGTTTAGGTAGGGTGCAAACAGAATAACGCAAATTTAACGAAATCTAATTGTCAAGTTACTTATTCCAATTGCTGCTCAGATTAAGGCAAGACTTGAATTACATGCAGACTTATGCTTTTTTGGATATATTTCACAGAAATTTGTGAATAGGTTTTGGTTTATATCAAATTGGTGAGGTTTTATGTCCAAACCTTAGATTATTTTTCCTGTGGTTGCCTCTTTTATCAAGGTCCTCTTTTATCAACATAAAAAAACGAATAGATTAGATACAACTTACCTTTCTCTTTCAGAACTTAGTTTAACCACGGAGAAAAAGAGTTATAATTATAAAAAAAAAGACCATAGCTCAAAAAAAAATTTTCACAGGCTAATATATATTTTGTATTAAGGACCAATTAGCACCGTGTTCTTTTTTTTTTTTACAGGCTGTAAAGTTTGACAACTAAATCAAACTGTAAGTCTTACTCTCATTTCTGCGGCTGAAAAAAAATATTTAAAAAAAATGAAAATTTTCTGTTTATGCATTAGCGGAAATGTAATATCGGTACTTTTTATAGTAATACTTTTTAGACAATTATTTAAAACACTTATCTAAAATAAATAACAATCACTTTTAGACGGTAAAATTTCTAATAAGACTTTAAAAAATTCGCTTTTAATCAAAATTAACAACACAATTTCACTTGACAATGTTGCGTATACGCTTTTGCTTGACTAGACTCACCTTTCTTTTTCAGGCCTTACTTTAATCATAAAGTTATGTTGTAAATAATGATTTGCAACTGTACCAAATAACGTGTACCCAAAAATTTGTATGCTAAAATTAACCAAATATATGGTATGTCTTCAGGTTGTATCCATAGGAAAAAGCTACATTAAGTTCTAGAAGCTAATACAAATAGTTCGGAGCTGTTTAACAATTATGATGCATAAACCTGCAGCTAAAAACAGATGAAATTTGGCGGATCAAGCAAAATTGTTGTTTTTCCGCGAAAGCAGAGCAGGATGAACCAAGGGTAAGCAAGCAAGGTAAAAGAAGAGTTGAATTAGGGGCAAAACTTTATCTGACTTTAGCAAGAAAGAATTATTTTAGCACTATTTCATCATGTGTATCACTGTAGCACGTACTTCAATTTTTAGCAGTTCCGTGACCAGGGTTGCCACCGTCAGTAGGATTTTACTAGATCTAGCAAAAAAAAATTAGTAAATTTAGAGGATCTAGTAAATTTCCCGAAATCTAGTAAAAACTAGTAAAAAGTCATGATTTATAGTAAACAAAACTTTTTTTTTCATGAAGTCAGGGAAAAAAAAATATTGTAAAAACATGACAATTTACAATTTTTGCTTGTTTGTTTTACAATTTACAATTTTGCTTGTCTGTCTCAGAGACAGACAAGCAGTCACCTATTTTCATAAACAGACACTTAGCTTCCGGCGTCTAAAGGTCGACAAAATCAGCTTTCTGTGTATCAAATCTTACCAACTAAAAATGAAGCTATACTAACAGTTGGATTTGTGATGATTGGGAATCTATTGGAATCAAAACAAAAGCCAACCACCCAAGGTGATTAGGTGAATCTCCTCAGTTTAAAAATTTTTATTGAGGAAATATATATATATATATATATATATATATATATATATATATATATATATATATATATATATATATATATATATATATATATATATATATATATATATATAAAGGGGCGTCGTTTGGGGGTGGCAAGGGGGCAGTTGCACCCCAATAATGTGGAGAAAAATTACTATACATCCCATGACCTTTGACTATCCAGATATGGACCCCTCTTGCCCCCCCCCCCTAAAATTGCTGGAGATTCGAAAAGAGAAAAAAAAAGAGAAAAGGAAAGAGAAATGGAAAAGAGAAAAAAAAAGAAAAAAGGAAAAAAGATTGTGAAAATCGTATTGATTATCCTCCTATAGTAAAAAATCGATGCTTGACGGTGGTAATTTAAAAAAAAAAATTTTTTTTTAGCATTTAGTAAAAAGATGGAATCTAGTAAATTTTTCCTCTCCGATTTAGTAAATTCTTCCAGGTCAGGGTGGCAACCCTGTCCGTGACACAATTTTTTCCTTTTGCTCAATGTCGAAACGATGAGGATTTTTTAAAAAAGCAGAGGAATAAAAAAAAAAGTGTGAACCGCATTTGTCCGTATTTGTTTCAAAAGATTTGTGCGAAAAATGATTTCACCAGGACCACTTTTTTTTCATGTTCGTTTCGAAAGATTGGCGCTAAGTTTGAAATAACCGACACAAAAAAATGTATCTAAAACTAATCCAACTACCCTCAGCGAGCCATGCGCGTGTCGCGGCGCAAGCCGTGACACGCGCAATTTTTAATTTTACATTAGTACCAAAAATTGTTGTGAAGCACACAAATTTAGGCAATTTTAGCACTTTAGGAACTGACCATGATGGCAGTCTTGGTTTTCAAAAGCTCAGGCGTATTTTCTCTCTCTCTCTACCCGATCAAAGGTGCCAAGTAAACACCCCAGTTTCATTATCAAAAATGAAACTATAAAGAGAGTTGACGAACTTCGTCTACTGGGGAATCATTTCTCCAATAATCTCTCTTGGAATAACCACTTTGATAGGGCGAGAACCTCCTTCGTGAGAAAGCTAGGAGTTATTCTCCGCTGCAAAAACCTTCTTCCGCCCAGCTCGATTATCCCATTCTACAAGTCCTGCATCAGACCCACAGCTGAATATGGATGCCCACTCTCCGAAAACGTTGTTGGCACCACTCCAAAAGATCAAGAATAGGGAAAATAAGACGGACTGTACTTCTACACATGACTCGCTCCAGCCTCTAAATGAAAGGTTTGATGTGGCGTCGATGGCTGTTTTCTACGCCAACATGAATTTGCCTCCTTCAGACGAGATTTCTTAAATGCCCCCCCCCTTTGTCCAGGCATTAAGGATGACACGAAGGCACACAGCTCAGTCCAATTATCTAAAAGAAGACACGCCAAGAACCGAGTACTTGAGGAAGAGCTTCATCCGGCGTTGCACTTCTATCTGGAACGATCTTCCTGGGGATATTATTCCTGCAAATCCATCTGTTAATTCCTTCAAAAGAAGGTTCAACGGACATTTAAAACCTTGAGGTTTCGGAACGAGGTAAATAAATAGCGACACGTAAGATACCTTTATTTATGTACTGGCGCCGTGAACATAGGAGTAACAAAGAAATAAAAAAGAAACCGGGGGGGAGGATTTAAGGAACCACATCGGCATTATCATGAACTTAGAGGGGTTTACTGTCATGTTAAAGTCCAAGGCATCATTTCTAATTTCATAGAGGATGTTCTTAGGGTAGCTTATTAAATTTCTGACGAAAGTTTCAACAACCGTTTAGTTATCAACAAATTTCCATCTGTCAGGAAATTCCTTAGCGAGGCTGTTAATCATAACTGAAAAGAAGAGGAGACACAGGAAAGTACCTTGGGGAGTTCCATTGTGGACAGGGATAGGACTAGAGTAATGATTTTGGTATTTGACTACCTGCGATCTATTTGATATGAAGGTGGCAACCAATTTACCCAGGAAAGAGTCAATATTGAACTCACTGACAAGTTTATCAATTAATATATTGTGGTTAACAAGGTCCCCCTCCCCAAGATTAAATTTTTGTACGACTCGTAAAAACGCATGTTATTAAATTTTGTTGCGTTTTAGTTTTTTTGGGAAAAACTCCCTCGGAAAAAAATATCCTGGATACACCCTTACTGTTTACTTATAAAGAAATTAACCTTATCAATTATTTTCACTCCATACAAAGGTTTCAACTTCAAAGTTGGAAAAGTACTTACTTGGTGAAACGGAGCTCTTTCTTCTACAGCTGATTCTTCAGCTTCTGCTTGAAACGATTCTTCAGAGACAGCTTCTGCAGGAATTAGTTCTTCTTCAGCGACAGATTCTTCTCGAATCGGTTCTTGTTAAAAAAAAAAATTGCAAATTTTTTTTTACGTAATGTTTTTTACCTTAAACTAGGTATTCTTTTTCCTAGACCACACTGCCTTTCTACGATGAACATTAAACGTTCAAATGGGGATAAGTCCATTTATTTAGACAGTGAAAACAGGTACAAAAGTTTGAAACTGAATCTCAAGACTTTTGTACCAGTTTTCACTGTCGAAATAAATGGACTTATCCCCATTAGAACGTCAATTTGTTCGTAAATTGTTCGTAAATGAAAAACTAGCCATTTAGGAGCCTAGAGGGGGGGGGAAGCTTCGTTCATTTATCTTTGAATTAAGTTCTTTTATTTCATGGAATGGTGTACAGAACTAAGCTTTTAATATTATAATGACAAAATACAAATTGCTTAAAATTGGTTTTGTGTTCAGTAAAGAACAAATGACGCTCCTTCTTTTAAGAGGGTTTGCGTGGCGGTAGCTCTTCTCTGATTACTGTTAATTTATGTTTGTTTTAAGTTAAACTTGACTCTTCAATTTACTTCTTTCATAGCAATTTATGTTGGTTTGAAGTATTACTTGATAAATGACTTCATTTTAGGTTTTATTGTTGCCTAAAATTGGATTTTTTTTTATACATTAAATTAAAAAAAAACATATTTTTTAACTGAAATTAATAAGCAGCATAAAAAACTTAAAACGAAAAGAAATTATTCTGTATGTGAAAGGGTGCTACCCCTTTCCAACCGTGGTTTAGGACAGCGTCATGATTTTCCTTTTTCCTCCTTTGAAAAATAATCTGGCTTATTTCCTTTTTCGCCTAATCTAACATGGTATATTTATATACCATGTTTATTACAATGAAAGCTTTAAAACTTTACATAAACTATTTTTCTCGTTTTCATTTAAAGTTCGTTATAATGTGTTAAAAAGGGACGGGGCCCATGTCTTCACAAGGCTGGCCGAACAACCTTAAAATTTGGAATAAAACGACAAAACTCAATTTAGATATTCTTCAGTCCTCTGACAATACTTTTTTTTAATATTTTATCAATACAATTTTGATTTATATATATAAATATATATATATACATATATATAACAGATATATATAACAGATGTTATATTATATATATAACAGATGTTATATTATATATATAACAGATATATATAATAGTATAAACAGAGATATATATATATATATATATATATATATATATATAATATATATATATATATATATATATATATATATATATATATATATATATATATATATATATATATATATATATATATATATATATATATATATATATATATATATATATATATATATATATATATATATATATATATCAGGGTTCGGATAGGTCGGTTCGTTTCAAATTATAGGCTCTGTCCTATTTTTATAGGATTTCGCAGGCCAAAATATAGGCCTAAAATAGGGTTCGGAAGTCTTCGGGATCAGATCTGTGGTAGATGGCGTGGGATGCCTGGTCATATAAATTTGTCATTTCCCAAGTTTTGCATTTATCTTTTTATTTTTTTATTTTTTTTTATTTCAAATACAAACTGTACAAATAGTAAAAATAGTGAAAAAACAGATACACATACTGTGCCAACGATTGACTGATACAGGTAAAATTTTTGGAATCACTCTTGCAGCTTCTTGGGCATCAATTTCGATATGAGGTCAGTTTTTGACTGCTCCATTCTTACAGATTCCACCATCTGCTCTCTTTCACTTGTTCTGGACTTCACAGCTCCTTCGAGCAAAGAAACAGCTAGGGCAATGTCTATTGAACTCTTGGACTCGGCAGCCTTCTTCATTCTGTTGGTCGCTTCCTGAAGTAGAGTATCTGCCACTGTTCTCTTTTCTTGCTCTGATGCTCTAAATTTTTTCCGTTTGCTTTCCAGGTCTTCTATTTCATTCTTTTTTTCGTGGACCTCCTGCAAGTTCCACTTGCTGTCCTCTTCGAAAGCTGCTTTCTCCCTCTCGGATAGCTCTTCTTTTTTCTTTTTATCCAGATATTGTTGATAACGAGACCGTGCAGAACGTCCAAAATTCAACAGCTAATTTGTAATAACAAACCGTTCTGGTTTTCCTCCATAAAGCCTCAGCGTGTCATATACCATGAGTCTCGTATCCAGAACGCGTTCAGACATCAAGGCCTGGTCTTCACCGAGAATCCTACCAGAACGCGAGAACCCACGCTCAACATCTGCGCTGCCATGCGCCAACGTCAGCACCGCTTTGATAAGCTTGGCAAGTTCCGGGTACTTGCTGTCCCCACGCTCATTCACCAGTCCAAAATAATGGCTCCAAAAATTATCGATCCGAGTAATGTCCTCACGGGGTCCAGTTTCCGTTCGCAAAAGCAGCCACTCAGCCTGGGCGACGTCTGAGCTTACTCCAATCGCAATCTCACGTGCCACAACCGCTATGTCTACAATGCTTCTTGAATCCTTCATGTTGATCGGACTCAAACAGCGTAAAGGCTCTAGAAAACCATTCTTTTCCAGAGGACATTTGTTCAAAATATGGCGAATACCCGCAATAAAATTTTTTCGCACATTGACATAGAAAATGGCATTGTTCAGTGTTGCTTTCTTACCGAAAGCTTGTTCCACATTTCCTGAAACTATGGGCTTTTCTGAAAATTTTTCAGCAAGGTTCAACATTTCTGGTGAGAAATTTTCAGTCTCGGTCACGAAATCTGGAGTAAAGACCCGTCCGCAAAGCGTCACAACTAGTCTTTTGATCTCTGAGTGCAGAACATGAATGAGAGGCTTTTATTTCTGGAACAGTTGGGTGAAATTCATGAACAGTTCTGCTGAGGCTAGAACAAACTCGAGGTGAGCCTTCATTCTCGCATTTTTTATATAAGCCACAATCTTCAGAAATTTGGGAATGGACAGAAGATTCTTCAGTTTTTTCTCTCTCGGCACGAAGTTCAGGAAGTACTCTAAGATTGCCGGCCACTGCCGCATGTCGTCAGCCAGCGGCTTGGGACATGCTTCATGAAAGCATTCTCTGGCACTACCACTTTCTTTTGGCACTTTCGATAGTCTTCACAACGTGCAGGGCAGCCGTCAAAAAATGAATGCACAAGCATAACGAAGTCGGAACTTTCTTCTCCGAACACCTGAAGACCTTTCAAGAAAGCGTTATGAATTATATGGATGTTCCAAGTACCTATATTCAACATTCCCTTTCCCGTCACTTTCTTTTTTTCGGCATTGAACTTGTTTCAAACGCTTTTGTTGACGTTTGGTCCGTCACTTCCAAGCGTGATCAGCTTTTCAAGTGGCAGCTGAATTTGCTCAATGGCTGACATAATCTTCCTATATAGGTCATCACTTGTCGCGTGGCCCACAAAACTTGTGCATAAATGTCTGCTCTGGATTTCGTTTCCGTATGAGGACCAATATCAAACACGTATCTGTAACTCTTTCATACCAGCGTTGTTGGTTGTCTCGTCATATTCTAGTACAAAATATGACTAAATGTCCTTCACAAGCATTTGCTTACAGTAAGGATGCAGCGCATCGGTGTTCAGATACGTGAATTTCTCCGCACATAGGGACATTCCGTCGGGGATCTTACCGGGGAACATCGCATGGAAGGTTGCGACAATATGGTCTGAAGAGTTAGCAGACATAGAACTCTGTACCGTCTGAAGTGCCCATATTAACTCAGCTTTATAAGCGACATCACGCTCACAAAACATGCTTGTACCAACTAATGGTTTATCCTTGGTTGTTTCATCAACTCGAGATTGTCTGGTCAGGTGAAGCTGTAGTGGATGTAGTTGAGCAGTAACTGCGGCTTCGTGTTCTGCAGATCGCACATGTTGGTTTAGCTGAGCAACCCCAGCTGTGCAACCAAGATTTTTCAAGCAGGGTTTGCAAAAGAACGAGTACTGGTCATTCCCAGTCTTACACCATTCGCTAATCTTTCTATCACTGCAATCCGTCTTAGCAAGCCATGAACTATTGAACTTGGTAGGCCCCATACCTAATTACTAAGCATCACCTGCAAAATAGTATCCCGCGATTAAAAGGCCATGAAAAGAAAAAATGTGGATGTGTCCGAAACTGGGCCGTATTCGCATGAGCCTTTTATAGCGTTCAGCCAGGAAACAAATAAGTCGCAAGAACTCACAGTCTCATAAAGCACAGACTGCTAGCCTATATATTGATCTTCGCTTATTTCAGACAGACCTAAAATGACAAAAAACAAAACATAGTCTACTAAGTCAACACAACAGCATAGCCCAGGCAGAAGCAGCTTACTAATCCCAACACAAAGCATTAGTTAAGTTCAAACAGCTCAACAGTTGTAATTAATTATCGATGACAGCAAGACAGCAGACAGCAAGACCGAAAGACAGCAGAGTCTACAAGCAGAGTCAAAAGCAAAGAAAAGCACATCTTGGCTTACTTAACAAGCAGTGAAAATTGTAAATCATGAGCAATGTTCTTGGTGATCTTCAGCCAAAAATAAAGGAATAATAGGATTTTAGCCAAAACACAGGCATTTTATAGGAGTGCATTAAAATATAGGAATTTATAGGCGAGTCCGAACCCTGATATATATATATATATATATATATATATATATATATATATATATATATATATATATATATATATATATATATATACCTTTCATTTTTTTATCATGTACCATTGTTGTACATTTTTGTAATTTTTATTCGAAAAACCCCTTTTCAACATCTTCGAAAGTCAATATAGCAACAAAATCCCCAGTAGATTTTGAAACGTATATGTTACATGCCCTCCACTATATGTTAACACTCCCTCAATGATTTTGAAAATACATTTTCTGCTATTTTCTTCGAAAGACTATTTGTGGCAATTTTTGAAGAGTCAATGAGAGAAAAAGAAATTTTTTGGATGCTAAATTTTGAAAAATGCATGTTACCTACCTTCCCCTACACTTTTGTCAATTAATGCCCCTGTTCATAACAATAGTCTGTAATATTGACTGAACACCTCCAGGAATCAACTATCAGTCAATGTTACAGTAGCAGGTGACAGGACATTTGAAAAGCTCTCGCAGAAATTTATTTTTAAATACTTCTCATTGTGATTTTTCTTCTTTGGATTGAACATATATAACCAATTCCAAATAAAAGCAATGATCATATTTTCAATTGGTGCCATTTTTCAAGTAGCCTATAGGCTACAATAAATTTCTCAAGTTATTATCATTAAGTTGAAAAATGTTTAAGTTCCTAATTAGCCTAAGTTACAATCAGCTAAGTGTAAGAAAAATTTGTTTAAGTTAAATTAAACTAGTATATCTTTAAACAAAAATATTTATAAAATAGGAAGAAGCTGTTATGGACTCCGTGATCGAGAAATAAGAAAATATATAAGGAATAAAAATGTGTAAAGGAATAAAAAGAGTTGTGGTCCCTTAAGTATAAAAAAAAAAAAAAAAAAAAAAAACACCCATTTGTTCAGGATTCGATGATTATGGTGAAGCTAATAATGCAAATCAGCAAAGTTTGACGCCACTTAATGGACAGATTATGTCTTTGTGGAATACTACAGACAGTTATAGAAAAAAAGAAGAATTTTTATTATATTCTTATTATAAATAAAATAAATAAATTTCACAGTCTTATCTCTTATTTATCAAAATAAAAATCTAATTGTCATTTTCCATGACCCTTCACAGCTATAAATACTTAATAAAAGCACAAATAAAAACAATAAAGCCGAAAAAACAAATGGTTAACGATAAAAATAATGAAAAATAATATTAAGTTGTTAAAAAAGAAATAATATAACAACAAAACCGAGTTCGAGTACCCCTTATCCGACCAATACCAATATAAATAAAATGCTCAACAGTAAACCCCGCGTACATAATCAGGGTTCATTTTGTTGTGCCCGCAGTGCTTTAAACTGTATTTCGATCTCATTTTCATCTCTTTTTTCTTTTTTTTTGCTTTCTTATCTTTTCCTTTTATCTTTTTTATCACATGAAGTATATCTCTTTTTGCTTGCTTTAATTTACCTCCAGTAGAATAACTAAAAATATAAGCATGTAAGTTCTGTTTTCCTTATTGTGATAAAAATTTTCCCGTTTTTTTTTGTAGTCACTAATTGTAAATATACAAAACAAGCTAAGGTAGTGTTCAAACTCGGGCAAATGCATTCAAAAAAATTACTATTATGAAAATAGTAAGTATTTATTATTTACAAAATGTTTTATTAATAATATCTTTGTTATTTGCATATATATAAATTACAAAATATTTATTACTAGATTATATTGCGATTTGAGAAACATCGAGATATATAAATACAATTTTTATTAAGATATTAATATTAATTATTCGAATAAAATGTTTATTCGAAATATCAAAATAATATTATATTTAGAATATTATTTATTACTACGAGTCAAGGGTAATTTCTTGTGGTCTCCGATTTCTTAAATGACTTTCTTTTATGATAGAATATCTACAACTACACTTAACAACTCACCTCAGCACCAAGTCGGCAAAGGCCAATACTACTACGCAAACTCCTCCTCCAACCCAGTCTATTCAAAGGCTCCCTATTTACACCCTTACAGAAAGTTCCCATGTCCCTTAATTTTTTCTTTACATCTTTCTTATATATAACAGATAATTTTTCATAATTATTGAAAGGTGACTAGATACTACCAAATAAAATGTTAAAAATAAAGATGAACTATTATTTGTGATTAAAAATCAAATCTGTTTTAATTTTCCCATTTTCATACATTTTTATAAACTAAAAAAAAAGGAAACTTTGTAACGACTAATGCGAATGTCAATAATACGGCTTTTAATTCCTTCAACAATTTTATAACCTACAGCAGGCTTGTACGCAGGTAGATCTCGAGGCCCATGCCAACCCAAAACCCTGAATTTTTCCTAAATTCCGGGTACTTATAATTCAAATTGTAGAATTTTTTAATAGGATCCCATCCCCTCCCCCTCCCTAAAAAAATCCTTAAGTGCCTGAAATGTGCGTATTTGAGTAACATGTTTTAAAATGCAATACTTCCTAGGGGTTTGATTAATAGGAAGTAAATTCTGTTTTGTGTTTTCATGTTTCGTAGATCATTTCTATTGTTTTGGAGGGCCTTAATGGTCCGCCACTGCAAAGATTATGGAAAACTGATTAAACTTAAGGTCACCCTTGTATAAAAAAAAGAAAGAAAAAAAAATCAGTTTGCATATGTACATACAAATCGGGTTAAAGCCTCAATCCAATTTGAGGCATAAACCCGATGGAACGGGCTAGCGATCTGAAGTTTTGAACGACAGTATTATACTAGAAGAGAACCGAACTCGAACGCGTTGTTGCCGCAACCGCGTTTTGACCGCGTTTGTGTGAATAGGATTTGAATACAGAGAAAAGGGAAGATTTTTGAATATAATTGAGAAAGTCACTTTAGATATTTAAAATCGTGTAAAAAAAAAAAAAATGAGAGAAAATGTTTTGCAAAAGAAGAACAGTGCAACATTCCATATAAAGAAACAGGATCATTTGTAAAGGAAGTTTAACAGGAATTGGCTGTCCAGTGGCGGTTCTGGCCTCTCTTGCGCCCGGGACGAAATCTTGATTAACGCCCCATCCCACAAACCGCCTTCTCTCACAGAAGTTTTAGGCCAAACTTTGATTTATTGACAAAATTATCTTCACTTTGTTAATTAATTGATAATTCATTTTTAAATTATTGTTTAATTTATTATTTAAATTATCTAATTATTATAAGTTATAATATTTATTTTTATTTAATTATTTTATTTATTTCATTAATTAATTAGTATTTTATTAATTATTTTCATTTATTAACTTCAGCCTCTACTACACTTCAAAAAAAAAAAATCCAAAAATTACAAAATGATTATCATCGTTGGATTATTTATTTGAAATGTTGCGCCCCTAAAATTTCTGCACCGAGGCGAATGCCCCCTCTGCCCCTCCCCTATAACTGCCTCTGCCATCACTAGACATGTCCGAACAATCCGCTGCATACTTAATTGGGAAGATTGTCAAGGGGTCGCTCTCGCTCAGAAATCTTCTACACAACGTGAGGGAATGTTTTGTAAAGCAAGAACAGTGTAATATTCGATATAAAGAAAGAAGAAGGATCATTTGTTAAGGCGGTTTTGAATTTGTCCGGCTTTTCTAATGTGCTCTTTTAAGTATAGCCACGACTCTGGCACTTTAAAATGTGCTGGATAGGAGTTAATATCTACTAGTTATTAATTAAGAAATTAACTAGTAATTAATAACTATCCACTGAAAAAGCAGCGTTATCCAGCATACTCGCCAACGTTTTTAGTAGTGTTCTTGTAATTACTATCTGGTATAGCTGGTTAACACTAGATGGTATTGTTTTTTTTCAGTTCATTTTTAGGTAGTTAGTTCATTGTAACAATCTGCAAGGAACGGCTCGTGCCTTAATAATCAGAACTCTAGAAAAAAGTTCTTTTTTCCAACTCACTTTGTACGGGAATCATCTGAAACATCTGGCTGGCTAAGGCTAGATGGCTAGATGGTTAAGGCTAAAGTTAGATGGATTGTTTTTCAAAACAGTTCACAAGGAAGGAGATAAACACGTTTATAGGAAGGAGATAGGGAGAGGGAGGGGAGGCCGTCAGGCCCGTGCAACCCAACCATGCATCCAACATTTAATTCATAGTTTCCTATATTTTTCGTGATATATCATTTTTGATTCCTCTTATTCAAAATTCCTCCCAAATGCCTCCCATCCCCACAACCTTAAAATAAGTTCCTGTGCACATGTCTGTCTGAATGAGTCATAATGCAAGTGGCAAAAGATAACATAAAATTGCTCATCTTCCATGCTAATTTCTAGTCCAAATAAATCAGTCCACACCCAGTCACAGTTCTATGGTCCATTACACTTTTTACACAAAAGAAAGTTGCATGACAAAAAAAGATAATGCAGTTATAAAACATATTCATGAAATTTCAAATTTAGGTGTAATTCTTAAAAATTTAGGGGGAAGAGGCAATTTTTTTTTCGTTCATATCCAATTAAAATTACATAAAAGGATTATTTTTCAGTAAAAACATACAAAAGGATATTTTTCGAATTCTAGGGGATTAAGAAGGGAAGAACAAGACGGTTCAGCGGGGAAGTACCCTTCCACCGACTGGCATCACTGCTTACGTAATCAATATACAACTCATTGTTCTCCATGAGGGGCTGCCGTCAAGTATATCGCAAAGGTCACACCATGGGTCAATTTCAATGAATAAGACAATGATGAGTGTGGGGGCTAATGTCACTATCAATGATGAAAATGAAAATGGCCTTCAAGAGGTCCTTTCTAGGAGCTCCAAAAAAAAGGAAAAAATCTCCCCCCTCAAAATTATTCCCCCACCCCCTGCTCCAACTCCTCCTTCTCAAAACCTAGGCATAAAAAAAAAAAAATATCCTGATAAACCCAGTTAGATAAATAATATTAATACAAAAAGTTTTTCAATCTTAAAATTGTTAAACTCAATTTTCTGTCTAAGCATTAACCATGATGGATTTTTGCTAATAGCTCTACAATATTCTAAATCAGAAGACCTAATATTCAATCTAAAATCCTTGCTTAATGTCCCAATTGAGACTGCTACATAAAAACCCAACCAATACCAAACTTCAACAGTTGTGTACAATATCCCCCCAGGAACACCTATTCAGGAGCTAAAGAAGGGATATCTGAGAAAGCTGCCAACTAAATTTCAGTTGTAGATGTCACCCAACTGGGCAAACCAGACTCCAATGGCTCGAAGACGAGCAAATTTTTTTTATTCACACTGAGAAGAAAAAAAAACATAATCCAGACCATTTATTCCTCTTTGGGCAAAACAAACCACACAAGCCCTACGGGCCAAAACCGATCCAGTGCCAAAAATATCTGAAACTACGTGATACAACAAACAAACGCAGTAAAATCCTCCAAGCCTGTAGTAAACGTAAAAGTTCCTATCCTAAAGAAATGACAAATTGTAAAAACGATCAGCCTACATGTATAAACTGCAGAGGCCCCAATGATTCCAATAAAACACTATGCCCCGCATATAAAAACTAGCACTAACACTCCAAATAGCAACAGAGAAAGCCATTTCTTACCCTTTTGCAGCTATAGAAGCAAATACTGCCCAACCACACCAAAAAAAAACGTAATGAAATCAACCACGACTCTCACTCACAGACCTCCACCGCCCCACCTTCCAATTCCCAAAGCACCCCCCCCCCACAAGATTCCATCATCAACACACCCGCGCGCACATCCCGATCCGAGATAAGTGCCAAGCCCATAAGCCACTACATTCCCGAACTGAGGTTTGCCTGGCCACCCCTCCCAAGAAGAAATGAATTAGAAGCAGAACCAAGAATTAATCCCTTGACTGACGAGCCGGATGAACAACCAAACATGCCAACTCCCAATATATGCCTATTCATTCTAAACTCTAATGCAGTTCAGGCCATGAACCTACAACAGCCACAGAAAGCAAAAATAAAACGAATTGGCAATTATCTACTTACCCAATCACATAAGTAAGTTTGTTTTTTTCTTTTTAATTTTTTTGTTGGTTTTGTTCACATCAAAAGAATCAGAATTTAATGCTGATTTAAAATATATAGGTTTCATCAAGTTTAGCCTTACTCATCTAAAGCTACGCGCCTGAGTAAATTTGGCTGATTTTCGAAAAAAGGGGGAAGACCCCCTAAAAGTTATAGAACCTTGATAAAAATCACACCATCAGATTCAGCGTATCAGAGAACCGTACTGTAAAGGTTTTAAGCTCCTTTCTTAAAAAATTTGGAATTTTTATTTTTTGCCAGAAGAAAGATCACGGATGCTTATTTATTTGTTTTTTTCTGTTTGTTTTTTTTTTCCCAGGGGTGATCGTATAGACCCAGTGGCACTAAAATATCGTGGAAGGGCTCATTGGAACGCAAATTAAAAGTTCTAGTGCCATTTTTAAGGGAACAAAAAAAATAGAGGGCAACTAGGCCCCCTCCCACGCTCATTTTTTCCCAAAGTCACCCGATCAAAATTTTGAGATGACCATTTTGTTCAGCATGGTCGAAAATATGATAACTAGGTCTTTTAGGATGACTTAATCCCCCCCCCAAAGTACCCGGGGGGAGGGGTGAAAGTTATGAACTTTACCCAATGTTAACATATAGTATTGGTTATTGGGAAGTAAACAGACGTTTTCAGGGGAGATTTTTTCTGGTAGTGGGGGGGGGGGGTCGGGGGTAATGTGGGTGGATCTTTCCGCGGAGGGAAGAGGGCACCAGATTTCCCAGCATTATAAAAAAAAAAATCGGAAATTAAATAAAATAAAACAAGTTTTTAGACTTAAAGTAAGGAGCAACATCAAAACTTAAAACGAACAGAAAATATTACGTATATGATTGGGATTGCCCCCTAGTCAATACCTCGCTCTTTAAGCCAAAGATTTTTAAGTACTTTCATAAGAGCTATTTATTCTAATTAACGGCCTTTGTGATTAAGGGGTCATTTTTGAAGAATTGGAACAAAATTTGAACTTTAGCGTACAAAGCGAGGTATTGACTAGGCGGCGAACCTCCTGATATACGTATTAAAAATATATGAATATAGAAGTTCGTTACGTAACTTAATTCGTAAGTTACGTATATTTATTACTAATAAAAAACTTCGTAAATATAATTAAACAACTTTCGAGAAAGCCATTTTACCCAATAAAAGTAAAATTACTATGCAAATTTTGTTTTAATTATTCATGTACGGTGAGCCAAAATCAAAACCTGCATTAATTCAAAAACGTTCAAAAATTAAATAAAAAAACAAGTTTTTTTTTAACTGAAAGTAAGGAGCGACGCTAAAACTTAACACGAACAAAAATTAGTCCGTACATTAAAGGGGCTGTCCCCCCCTCAGCGCCTAGCTCTTTACGCTAAAGTTTTAATTTCTCTCAACTTTTTTTTTTTAAAAAAAATAAAACTTTAGCGTAAAGACTGAGGTGTTGAGGGGACAGCCCCTTTCATATACGGAATAATTTCTGTTTGTTTTAAGTTTTAACGTCGCTCCTTACTTTCAGTTAAAAAAGCTTGTTTTATTTTATTTAATTCTCCTATATAGTTCTCTTTCCTTATCACTAATTGTGGCAACGTTCCTACTTTTAACAGAGACAAGTCCGGATTGGCTGTTTCTTCTCATAATACTAATATGCCAGTATAGTATTTTACTATGATGCCGGCTAGCTGCATCTTCAAAATCTTCAGCAATTTTACCCATGGCCTCCCCTTCACACCTCCTCATTTCATATTTTTGTGCTTTCTCCACTTTCTTTACATTCCTTTTGTTTGCATATGATCTATCACTCAGATAATTCTTATACAAGTCCCTTCTCCTTTCTATTAAACATAAAGCTTTTTAACTAATATTCTTATCTTCAGTCCTAGCTTTCTTCCTTAAGACACCTTCAGCAACTTCACAAATTATTTGTCTAAAATTAATCCAACCATCTTCCACATTGTAAAATTTTAAACTCTCAAGTTTAGCATTCAACTGTTCATGGAAAGTGTCTATCGTATTATCATCCTGGAGTGTACCAGCATCATAGCTTCCCGGAAGGTAGTTACCATTCCGGAATTTCAGCTTTAAACTAGCACTAGACACTACTAGATCTAGATGTTAGACACTACTAGAGAGGTGATTTTAATTTTTAACATCAATAACAGCACTCCTATATACCGTAGTATCTTGTATTGAACCTGGCAGTCTTAAATTTACTTTAACATAATCAATGAGGTTTGCTGTCTTACCATCACGTGAATACCATGCTAACTTATGCGCCATTTTATGACCACCACCGTATTGGTTATAACTAGATTGTTATACCAACAAAATTGCAAAAGTCTGTATCTATTACTATTTTCTTTTCCTACACCAAATTTACCTGGGATAGGATACCATCTATCCCTATTTCTACTGACCTAGGCGTTAAAATACCCTGGTGAAAACATCAGATTTCGACCTGGGACACTGTTTATGTGCTCCTGTAACTGTAAGTAAAATTCATCTGAGTCAATAGTATCTCCGTCAGTCGGTTCTACAGGGGCATATACCACTACGACTGATACCCTGAATTTCTTAGTCATAAAATGAGCAATTAGTATTCTATTATTAATACCTTCCCAGCCTAAGCAAGACTTAGCAGCTTCCTTATTCATAATGAGCCCTTCTCCCTGTCTGTGTACCCCATCCTTCCTGCCTGAGTAAACAAATTCTATATCACCTAATTTCATACTTCCTAACCCTGGGATATGAGTTTCTGAAACTCCTAATAAGTCCAGTTCGAATCGTCTGAATTCGTCAGTCAAAATGTCGATACGACAGTCATTTTTTAACGTCGTAACAACCCAAGCTCCAATTTTCATGTTCTTTAAATCAATATTATTTTGGCCTCAGGAAAAGCAATGATACCAGATACCAGCGCAGGACAGGGATCACATATCTTCTCAAGTGTACACCGAAGTGCTAAAGCCGGCTTAGAACTGGACAGCAATAAGTCCCTGGGACCTCCAAGTATGAATGGAGGCTTTGTGCAATCCTGGGCCCATCTTGGTTAGAACATGGTTTTCAGCACTTGGCAATACTCTTCAATTAACAAGAGTCGAAATCCTGCACAGAAAATCTCAAGCTTATTACTTCCTACTCATTATATATGCATGCCTACAAATATTATGCTACTACGGGGAAGGCAGCCCATAGTAGAGAAATTAGCTAGGAAGAGGTTTTTCAGCCCAAAAACGCCCATCAAAACAGACCAAGCCCAGAAGAATTGTCCATTAATCATAATCCCGTGCGAATGCTGTGTTGTTATATATTTATATACATATATATATATATATATATATATATATATATATATATATATATATATATATATATATATATATATATATATATATATATATATATATATATATATATATATATAACACGGGAATGTAACAGGGGTAAAAAAAATGGAAAAAAATAAGCTAAATACATATGGCACCAAACAGATTAATAACATGCAGTTTTCAGCTGAAGGTGTTGTTGTCTTTGAAAATCAACATATCAGGTTATATTATTTTTTTTTTCTGTTGAGTCTCTTAAAGGTTTGAATGTATGATGTTGAAAATGTTTTTGTTTTTTATGTATTTGTTTCATTTTTGTTTCTCCCCTGTTTTTTTCCTGGCCATAGAGCCTTACGGGGGAGTTTATATTGAAGTGTGTTTTGTTAAGTTTATTGATTGAATAAATTGATTGATTGATTGATTGATTGATTGATTGATA
Organism: Artemia sp. Qi Xiang Cuo; assembly: GCF_049724085.1. Taxonomy (NCBI): domain Eukaryota; kingdom Metazoa; phylum Arthropoda; class Branchiopoda; order Anostraca; family Artemiidae; genus Artemia; species Artemia sp. Qi Xiang Cuo. Next base: position 18,772,410 of record NC_142802.1, on the reverse strand, counting down.
ACAAGAAATATTTGAGAAAGTATAAGAGGGACTTAACTGTTACAACTTTGAAGAAATTCAAGAACAAAGTTTTATGGCGGCTGTCATGTGAAAATCACAGTTTGGTAAAATTTAGTTAAGGTCCTTTTTGAAATCAGGTTTTTCAAGCTGTGTCGAAAGGTGCAAAGTAAAAAGACTGTACTGTTGTACTGAGTGAAACAGGTAAACGGCAGTTTGAAACCTATCGTATTGACTGGCACCATATTGCCAAAGAGGACTGAATTTCGGATCAATGTTCTAAAATGTTGAGAAACGAGTGCGTTTTGATTTTCTTTGTTACCACCTTCAAGCATAAAAGAAACTTGAAGAGAGGAAAATATGCACAAAATGAAGGAATGGATAAAAGATAATACCACTAATTACGATTTGGGGTACAATATAAACCTTCGTAAATATAATTAAACAACTTTCGAGAAAGCCATTTTACCCAATAAAAGTAAAATTACTATGCAAATTTTGTTTTAATTATTCATGTACGGTGAGCCAAAATCAAAACCTGCATTAATTCAAAAACGTTCAAAAAGTAAATAAAAAAAAACAAGTTTTTTTTAACTGAAAGTAAGGAGCGACGCTAAAACTTAAAATGAACAGAAATTATCCCGTACATTAAAGGGGGTGTCCCCTCCTCAACGCCTAGCTCTTTACGCTAAAGTTTTAATTTCTCTCAACTTTTTTTTTTTAAACAATAGAAAACTTTAGCGTAAAGACTGAGGTGTTGAGGGGACAGCCTCATTCATAAACGGAATAATTTCTGTTTGTTTTAAGTTTTAACGTCGCTGCTTAGTTACAGTTATAAAAACTTGTTTTATTTTATTTAATTAGCGTATATAGTTCTCTTTCCTTATCATTAAGTGAAGCACCTTTCCTACTTTTAACAGAGACCAGCTCAGATTGACTATTTCTTCTCATAATACTAATATGCCAGTATAATATTTTACTATGATGCCGGCTGGCTCCATCTTCTAGATCCTCGGCAATTTTATCCATAGCCTTCACTTCACACCTCCTCATTTCATATTTTTGTGCTTTCTCCACTTTCTTTACATTCCTTTTGTTTGCATATGATCTATCACTCAGATAATTCTTATACAAGTCCCTTCTCCTTTCTATTAAACATAAATCTTTTTAACTAATATTCTTAGCTTCAGTCCTAGATTTCTTCCTTAAGACACCTTCAGCAACTTCACAAATTATTTGTCTAAAATTAATCCAACCATCTTCCACATTGTCAAATTTTAAACTCTCAAGTTTAGTATTCAACTGTTCCTGGAAGGTTTCTCTCAAATTCTCATCCTGAGGTCTACCAACATCATAAATTCCCGGGAGGTAGTTACCCTTCCAAAATTTCAGCTTTAAATTAACCCTAGACACTAATAGATGGTGATCTTTCTTCTAACATCAATAACAGCACTCCTATATACCGTAGTATCTTGTATTGAACCTGGCAGTCTTAAATTTACTTTAACATAATCAATGAGGTTTGCTGTCTTACCATCACGTGAATACCATGCTAACTTATGTGCCATTTTATGACCAACACCGTATTGGTTATAACTAGATTGTTATACCAACAAAATTGCAAAAGTCTGTATCTATTACTATTTTCTTTTCCTACACCAAATTTACCTGGGATAGGATACCATCTATCCCTATTTCTACTGACCTAGGCGTTAAAATACCCTGGTGAAAACATCAGATTTCTACCTGGGACACTGTTTATTTGCTCCTGTAAGTGTAAGTAAAATTCATCTGAGTCACTAGTATCTCCGTCAGTCGGTTCTACAGGGCCATATACCACTACGACTGATACCCTGAATTTCTTAGTCATAAAATGAGCAATTAGTATTCTATTATTAATACCTTCCCAGCCTAAGCAAGACTTAGCAGCTTCCTTATTCATAATGAGCCCTTCTCCCTGTCTGTGTACCCCATCCTTCCTGCCTGAGTAAACAAATTCTATATCACCTAATTTCATACTTCCTAACCCTGGGATATGAGTTTCTGAAACTCCTAATAAGTCCAGTTCGAATCGTCTGAATTCGTCAGTCAAAATGTCGATACGACAGTCATTTTTTAACGTCGTAACAACCCAAGCTCCAATTTTCATGTTCTTTAAATCAAAATTATTTTGGCCTCAGGAAAAGCAATGATACCAGATACCAGCGCAGGACAGGGATCACATATCTTCTCAAGTGTACACCGAAGTGCTAAAGCCGGCTTAGAACTGGACAGCAATAAGTCCCTGGGACCTCCAAGTATGAATGGAGGCTTTGTGCAATCCTGGGCCCATCTTGGTTAGAACATGGTTTTCAGCACTTGGCAATACTCTTCAATTAACAAGAGTCGAAATCCTGCACAGAAAATCTCAAGCTTATTACTTCCTACTCATTATATATGCATGCCTACAAATATTATGCTACTACGGGGAAGGCAGCCCATAGTAGAGAAATTAGCTAGGAAGAGGTTTTTCAGCCCAAAAACGCCCATCAAAACAGACCAAGCCCAGAAGAATTGTCCATTAATCATAATCCCGTGCGAATGCTGTGTTGTTATATATTTATATACATATATATATATATATATATATATATATATATATATATATATATATATATATATATATATATATATATATATATATATATATACACGGGAATGTAACAGGGGTAAAAAAAATGGAAAAAAATAAGCTAAATACATATGGCACCAAACAGATTAATAACATGCAGTTTTCAGCTGAAGGTGTTGTTGTCTTTGAAAATCAACATATCATTACTGTTTGAAATTTTACAGACTAAATGCATTGTCAAATTCAACCGTTTAGTTGACACCTTAATGTTAGTAAGGCTCAACGTGGCAACACTGACGAAAATGTGGTACTGCCCAAAAAATTTCACAATTTTTAAATAAAAAATATGGAAACCTGAGATCGCGGTTTTCACGCTAGATCACGGAATCACGGTTTAGAGCTATGAATATAAGATGGGTCTAAGAGGCATTTTGGGTGAGTGGCTAGCTTTTTGAATTGTGCCAACCCTTCATACAAATTTTTTGGATTTAATTTTTTTTGATTTTAGGATGATTAAAATATATAATCATTGGTAAATTTTTTGGATTGGGGGGGTGGTTTTTTGGGGAGGGAGTTACAAATGGACTGCAATGTAAAACAAAAAGTGACTTACACCCTTAGAGTTTAGTACGGTCAAGTCAAGTTTATGCTGTTTCTAGGAACAGTTTTCTTTAGTTAATTTTTAATAAAGGATATAGAAATTCACAGAAAATACCAAGGAAATTTGGGTGCAACCTTACTAAGTGACATAACCGAAATCACATAGGAATTTCCTGGCCATAGAACCTTACGTGGGGTTCTATATTGAAGTGTTTTTGTCGTAAATTTATTGGTTGATTAAATTGGTTGATTGATTGATCATAGGGTGGTCCACGCGGAATAAATTGATTGCTTGGTAGTCCCCTGCTTAGTTTTTGATTTTTGGATTTTATTTTATTTTTTTTTTTTTGCTTCTTTTTTTTATGTGGATCATTGTATTTTACTATTTTTTTTTCTAATTTATTTATTTATTTGTATATTATTTTTTTTTTATGTTGAGTCTCTTAAAGGTTTGAATGTATGATGTTGAAAATGTTTTTGTTTTTTATGTATTTGTTTAATTTTTGTTTATCCCCTGTTTTTTTCCTGGCCAGAGAGCCATACTGGGGAGTTTATATTGAAGTGTATTTTGTTCAGTTTATTGATTGAATAAATTGATTGATTGATTGATTGATAACAAGAAATATTTGAGAAAGTATAAGAGGGAATTAACTGTTACAACTTTGAAGAAATTCAAGAACAAAGTTTTATGGCGGCTGTCATGTGAAAATCACAGTTTGGTAAAATTTAGTTAAGGTCCTTTTTGAAATCAGGTTTTTCAAGCTGTGTCGAAAGGTGCAAAGTAAAAAGACTGTACTGTTGTACTGAGTGAAACAGGTAAACGGCAGTTTGAAACCTATCGTATTGACTGGCACCATATTGCCAAAGAGGACTGAATTTCGGATCAATGTTCTAAAATGTTGAGAAACGAGTGCGTTTTGATTTTCTTTGTTACCACCTTCAAGCATAAAAGAAACTTGAAGAGAGGAAAATATGCACAAAATGAATGAATGGATAAAAGATAATACCACTAATTACGATTTGGGGTACAATATGATTGAGGATTTTCAAGTAATTTCCTGTAGTATTTTAACAGAAAAATAAACTATAAGTCATGAGTTTATTGAGTACTTTCTTTCTTTTAAAAATCCAGCACAAAATCCTACACTTTCACTGGATGTTTGGTTAGCTAAATTCGTCAGACTGTCCACCCAATTATTCTAGTCAGAATGAAAAATCCAACAACTTATCATAGGCAGCGCAATAGCGCTGCATAAATAAAGAACGATGTTGGCACACTGTATGATTATTTTTTTTCTTCCATACAAGGGCACTTCGTATCGAAGAGTTGTCGTAGAAACTTCAAAAGGGCTCATTCGATTGAAAATTGGAGCGGCTAGTGCCCTTTCTAATAGTCGAAAGTGATTGGAAGGCAGCTAAGACCCCTTCCACGCCCACCATTTCCCCAAACACATCCAATCAAAATTTTGAGATAACCATTTTGTTCAGCGTAGTTGCTTTCCACATAGACATTGTTTTTTTGAGGAGGACAGTTGCCCATACCACTCAGGGCAATGGATGTGAATTCTAACAGGGGGCCATATCGGAACGATGTTGGCATCATGTGTTATTTATTATTTTGTTCCTGTAGACTAGGGCCCTGTTTATCGAAGAATTTGTTGTAGAGACTTCTAAAGGGGCTCATTCAATTGAAAATTGGAGTGGCTTGTGCCCTTTTTAATAGTCGAAAGTGATCGGAAGGCAACTAACACCCCTTCCACGCCCACCATATCCTGAAACACATCCAATCCAAATTTTGAGATAGCCATTTTGTTCAGCGTAGTTGATTTCCATATAGAAATTATGCTTTTGAGGAGGACACTCCCTCACAGCACTCAGGGCAAGGGATGCAAGTTATGCCCTGGGGCCACATAAGGTTTTATAGAAAGCGTTGTCTTAGAAACTTAAAAAAGGCTCTTTCAAGTGCACATTCAAAGGGATAGTGCCCTTGTTAATAATCGAAAGGGATGGGAGGGCAGCTAACCCCCCTCTCATGCCGAACTTGTCACCACACCCCCACACACAAACTTGTTAGAGAGCCAATTTGTACAACGTTGGTAAAACTTCTTGAAATTAGAACATTGATGATGACAACCACCACACCGCACTCAGGGCACGGATTGTAAGTTATGCCCTGGGGGCATATACGGTTTTTATAGAAGGCGTTGTCATAGAAACTTCGCAAAGAGCTCATTCGATTGGAAATTGAAAAGGCTAGTGCCCTTTTTAATAGTCGAAAGTGATTGGAAGGCAACTAACACACCTACCACGCCCACCATTTCCCCAAACACATCCAATCAAAATTTTGAGACAGCCATATAGTTCCACGCAGTTGAAAGTTCTGGAAATTATACCTTTGAGCAGGACACTCCCCCCACAGTCTTAAGGGCAAAGATTATAAGTTATGCACTGGGGGCATACAAGGTTTTCACTGAAATCTTTGTCGTAAAAACCCACCTTTTCCCCAAACACATCCAATCAAAATTTTCAGAAAGTAATTTTATTCAATGTAGTTTAAAGTTTTGGAAACTAGGTCTTTAAGGATGACAACCCCTCCCCCTCAGAGCCCTCAGGGCAAGGGTTGTAAGCTATGCCCTGCGGGCATATAAGGTTTTTTTGTATAGAAAGTGAGGTTTTAGAAACTTCAAAAAGGGCTCATTATATTGGAAATTGAAAGGGCTAGTGCCCTTTTTAATAGTTGAAAGTGATTGAAGGGCAACTAACCCCCCTCTAACACCTATCATTTCCCCAAATACCTCCAATCAAAATTTTTAGATATCCATTTTTTTCAACGTAGTTAAAAGTTCTGGAAATTAGGTCTTTTAGGATGATAACCCCCTCAGAGCCCTCAGTGCTACGGTTTTAAGTTATGCCCTGGCTTCATATAAGGTTTGTATAAAAAGTTGTAGCAGAAATTTCAAAAAGGGCTCATTTGATTGGAAATTAAAAGGGCTAGTGCACTTTTTAATAGTCGAAAGTGAATGTAGGGCAACTAACCCCCCTCTCACGCCTACCATTTCCCCAAATGCATCCAATCAAAAGTTGAAGATATCCATTTTTTTCTACGTAGTTAAAAGTTCTGGAAATTAGGTCTTTTAGGATGATAACCCCCTTAGAGCCCTCAGTGCAACGGTTTTAAATTATGCCCTGGCGGCATATAAGGTTTGTATAAAAAGTTGTAACAGAAATTTCAAAAAGGACTCATTTGATTGGAAATTAAAAGGGCTAGTACTCTTTTTAATAGTCGAAAGTGAATGGAGAGTAATTAACACCCCTCTCAAACCCACCATTTCCTCAAACACAGACAATAAAAGTCGAGAGATAGACCTTTTGTTCACAGCAGTTGAAAGTTCTTGACATTCTGTATTTGAGGATGACAAGCTCCCAAGAGCCCCCCGGGCCAAGGTTTTAATTTATACCCTGGGGGCATATAAGGTTTCTATAAAATAGCGTTGTCGTAAAAACTTCAAAAGGGGCTCGTTCAATATGAAATTGAGAGGGCTAGTGCCCTTTTAATAGTCGAAAGTGATTGAAGGGTAACTAACCCCCCTCTCACGCCCAGCATTCACCCAAACCCCTTCAATCAACATTTTCAGATAGCCATTTTGTTAAACGTTGTTGAAAGGTCTGGACATTTGGTATTTGTGTATGACAACCCTCCCCCCCACTCCACACGGCAAGGGCTGTAAATTATGCGCTGGGGGCCTATAATGTTATTATTGAAAACGTTTTCGTATAAACTTCAATAGGGCTCATTTGCTTTGAAATTGATAGGGAGAGTGCATTTTTTAATAGTGGAAAGTGATTGGAGAGCAACTTACGCCTCTCTCACGTGAAAAAGGTCTCCAAACAACTATAATAAAAATTTTGAGAGAGACATTATGTTAAACATAGTTGACAGCTCTCAATAATTACTCTGCTAGGATGACAATCCCTCACAGGCCGGAGTGTAAGGGGTGTAATTTATCCCTTGGAGGCATATAAGGTGTTTATAGAAAGCGTTGTCGTAGAAACTCGAAAAGGGCTCATTCGATTGGAAATTGAAAGGCCTAGTTCCCTTTTTAATAGTCGATAGTGATTGGAAGGCTTGACATTTGTATAGTAAAGACTTATGTGGGTACAA
>NC_142802.1:18748566-18764540 GCF_049724085.1 Artemia sp. Qi Xiang Cuo | reverse complement strand
TTAGTAGCATAATGTAAAGGTGTGGACACTTCCTTATCTCTAGCATCTTCAGTTGCACCTCTAGAAGGAAGTAACTTCGCAATTTCTACTGTATGTCCTTTGGTAATTGCTTTTGTTTTCAAGATGTATTGTTTGATTTTTCTTATAAACATGTTTGACTTTATCTTTTCAATATATATGCTTCGAACACTAAAATGACGTGACAAGTTCATTGAATCAAAAGAAAAAGAACACTCATTTTAAACATTTCAGGTACTTCTCTAGTTCGAATTAAGAAATAAAAATTATTTATGATGTAACATAAATATTTTTGCAGTTTATATAATAACCTTAGCGGTTCTGAACTGAAAACTAAACTAAAATTTGTTTCGATTTTTTTTCTAACGATATAAGGCAAAACGTTAAAGATGCATACTTTAGGACTTAAGCCAAAAGAGGTTTGACTCCAGGAGGCAATTATAACATTTTACTGAGAGATTTTGAACTTTATTAATCCTTTTTATAAAATTTTCACCTATATTTATAACCGAGATACAGATGAAACTTAAATAACCCACTTATGAGAAAAAGTCGTAGGCTCTTTTCCAGGTTGCTGCGGTAGCTAGCATCCCAGTAAATGAAAATCACGTCCCTTAATAAAAACTACAATAACCCATTGGAGAACCACCTTGTCCGGAACCGTATATAGGAAACTTATCGTCCCTAGGCTTGAACAACAAGAAAAATGTATTGGCTTGAAAATCAAGAAAAGTGGCTGCAACTACGATATTCTGATGTACGGCATCTTTTTTTCTTTCGTTCTTGTTTTTTTCCTCAGATAGCTTGGCGCTGGAATACCATAGAGATTTTTTTAATGGCTCTTTTCAAAGGAAATTGATGTGGTTAAGACCATATGTAATAAATTTTTTTTGATAAAAGAAATTTCTTATGAAAAACTGCATTTTTCATGTACAAGATTGATCAATGACGTCATAATTGTAGGTTTTAGCCAGGTTGTCTGCATACAAAAACCAAAATAGGATTTTTATGATTATAAAAAGCATCTAGACATAGTCATGTAAAATGCATTAATTTTTGGGGGTTTTAACAAAAAACATGATTTGTTACCAGAAACTAGAATAATTCCAGAACATTTTAAATAAAATATTTTTTTTTAACTGCAAACTGCAAAAATATTTTTGGTGTCTGAACTGTAATTTTAATTTTTAATTCTAACCAGAAAAATACCCGAATTTTTTTTAATCAAATGCGTACGAAAATTAAAATTGGATTTTTACCATTATAAAAAAGGTGTAGACATATTTATGTAAAATTGAGTAAATTTGAGGGGGTTTTAACGAAAAATCCGATTTGCTAATTGAAACTAGAATAATTCCTGAAAATTTTAAATAAAATAATTTTATTTAACTGCAAACTGCAAAAATATGTACGGTGTCTGAGCAATAATTTTGATTTTTTAATTCAAACTAGAAAAATACCTTAGAATTTTAAAATTAGTTTTAGTTTTTGTTTGGTCCAAACAACTCAACGCGTGGGTATTTGTCTTTAATATATCGCTGTTCCGTAATATGTCTGTGAGCTTTTTTAAGTTATTAACCTAAATCCTCGTTAAACTCAATTCAGTAAAGCATAATTTTGTGTATCTAGATAAACAGATAGCTCAGACAGAGAAAAAGAGAGGGAACATAGTGAAAAAGGGAGCTGACAGATAAATAAAATGAATGTAGAGAAACAGAGAGCTAATGCATGGAGACTGAGAAATAAATTAGAGAGTTTAGTGCTAGAAACCATTAGCCACTAACTCTTGACTAAAAAAAGTGGGAAAACCACGAGATGTTGGAAATTTGTCAAAGTGTAGTAAAGTAGTTTTTGAAAAAAAAAATTTTTCTTTTTCTTGGCACGTGATAAGTTCAAATGTTGAGTTGCAAATTCGAATAAGTTCTCGATAACCCGCAAATTTCATTATGTAACATAATCAACTAAGAAAAAAAATTTTTAGAGTCCAAAAGATATTTTATGAGAGGCGATACATTTTAGAAATGCATGTAACAGCATTGACGGCAATTTTGTTGTTTACACAACAGTCCAAAATATCATAAGGAATTTTCCTGTTCTGATCCAAGATATTTTAAAGCATGAAATCATATTTAAGCATGAGAACTCGCCCCAAGATAGCCATAAAGCCTGAAAGATACACATGAACCAAGGAATTTTCAAGCTGGACAAAACCCAAAAGATGATCATGATGGTGCATTTCAGTTGGATCCCCCGTCTTCAAATGGCACAATATTTAAACCTGTATCTTCAGAACACATTTAAGCAAAAAAAAAGAAAGTGAGAACATTATCAGACGAGTGAGCATGGAGGTTCTCACTCACGTAGGCCACGTTCAGTCCACATCTCTACAAATATTGATTATATACAACTGTACGTCTAGGGCGCAGCAAAACGCTTTTTTTAAACAGTGCAGCTGTACAACCGTAATAAAAGGCATGAAATCTTACTTAGGCATGACCTCAACACTTAGCCATGTAGTCTAATGCTACGCTAAAGTGCCTATTAATTTTTGCTTATATGTAGTATTGTATTAGTGTTTACTGATTATATAGAACTACTGATTCTGCCTCGAAATTATTATTCTAGGAACTGGCCTGCCTTAACAGAAGCCGAATACCACAAATGAACAATTTAGTCTGGATACAACTAAGTAGCATCTATCATCACCTATAAAGCCCTAGATGTTAAAATTCGAGAGAAGCCACAGTTACTATAATCTGTTGACAGGTAGTCCCACTGAAGTAACATCCCAACGACCAGCATGTCCTAAAACTGTGCGACCATTGTCAAAATGACTATCTTGAAAACCCAAACCATCATTAAAGTAATCTCAGTGACTAACCCCTTGATGACTACGATAACTCACGTGGATATTACACGTGGCAGGCTTCTATATATGGATTCTCATTGTTGCTTGTCTTCTAACCGCTGACAATTCGTGTTCTTTTCCTACTCAAGTCTTTTCAAAGCTATTTGATTATTAAAGCAAGTCCAATTACTAACAACAATATCTACTAAGCTTCAAACTTTTGATTCTACTTTTTCAGGTGTTTGAATTGTTGTAATCCCTTATCAAAAACATGCACAAATATTTTTGTAATTTCCAGTTTTTGGCTCTTTCAGTAATTTAATGTCTTTCAATACTGTGTCTTTTCAAAGATATTTGATTATTAAAGCCAGTCCAATTTCTAACAAAGATTTCTACTAAGCCTCAAGATTTTGGTTTTATTTTTTAAAGGTTTTGAATTGTAGTAGTCCCTTGTTAAAATATACACAAATATTTTTACAATTACCAGTTTTTGCTCTTTACGCAATCAAATGTTTTTTCATACTGCAGTCCATTCAAAGATATTTTATTATTGTAGCAAGTCCGATTTCTACGAACGATTTCTACTTAGCTTCAAACTTTTGGTTTTATTTTTTAAGGTTTTCGAATTGTTTTTAATCCCGTGTTAATATTTTAAAAACTATTTTATTTTTAATTACAAAAGATACTAGATGCACCAATTTCTTTTAAAATTAGCCATTACACAGGTCTTTATGTATTTTCAGTGCCCAGCTAGATAAGGAGGAAAAAAAGCGCGAAAACCAAAAAAGATACCGTTTATGCAAAATATTGTAGTAGCTGGCACTTTTCTTGATTTTCCAGCCAATATATTTTCCTTGTTATTCAAGCCAAGGGACGGTAAGTTTTCTGTATGCAGGTTTTGGACAAGGCGGTTCTAATAGTGTACTTCTTGTTTTGATCTAGTGTTTGGTCATAAAATGGTTCATAAGTTAACGTGGTATTCACGGGATGGTAAGACAGCAAACCTTATTGATTATGCTATAGTAAACTGAAGACTGGTAGGATCAATACAAGACACTAGGGTTCATAGGAGTGCCGTTATTGATGTTAAAAGTAAAGATTACCATCTAGTAGTGTTAAGGGTAAATTTAAAGCTGAAATATCGGAAGGGTAACTACCTCTCAGGAGTTATGATGTTTGCAGGCTCCAGGATAAGAATTTGAGAGAATTTAAAATTCTATATTGTGGAAGATGGTTGGAGAACCTAACGATTTTAGGAAAACTTTAATAAGCCACTTTATAAGAAAGGTGATAAGAGTGAGCGTGGTAATTATTGAGGCATTAGTCTGGTCTCTGTGGTAGTAAATTACTTAGTGATATGATACTTTTTAGACTGAGAGATGCCGTAGACAAAGCTTTAAGAGAAGAACAGTGCTTTTTTAGAAAAGATAGAGAATGTGTCGACAAAATTTCAATGTTAGGCTAACAATTGAAAAGCGGCTGAGCTTTCAAACACCTTTGCTCCTCAGTTTTATAGATTATGAGTAAGCGTTCGATTCTGTTGATAGAAGGGCTTTAGTAAAGGTTTTATCCGTGTATGGTATACCAAACAAATACATTAAAGTGACTAGTGCTATGTGCGAAAATAACACTGCTGCGGTTAAAGTAAGAAATGAGGTTAGTAGCTGGTTTTGTATTAAATCAGGAGTTAGCAAGGTTGTCTTCTATCCCCCTTCGTATGGATTATTTTCATGGACTTTGTCTTAAGGAGCACTGGAAAGGCAATGGGAGACCACGGAATCAAATGGGGAGGAAAAAGTCGCCTATAGTCTCCTGTGAAAAAGTTAGATTATGCTGATGATTTAAGTATCCTAGATGAAAGTGTGAGAAAAATGAATGAAGTTTTAAAGGTTTTGCGAGTTCAGGGTGCTAGATTAGGTTTGAAAATTAATGTTAAGAAGACTAAGTCACTAAGGCTAGGAATAAGTGGAGATGACAAGGTGACGTTAGTTAATGAAAAGATTGATCAGGTAGGCAGCTTCACTTACCTTGGAAGTATTATTAGTAAAGATGGTGGGAGCAGTTATGATGTTAAAAGTAGAATAGCCAAGGCTCAGGTTGTTTTTTCACGGTCAAAAAAGTATGGAAAAATAGGAAGATAAGTCTGCAAACCAAGAATAGAATATTTGAAGCTACAGTGATGACAGGGGTCAAATATGGTTCTGAATCATGGGCACTCCCAAAAATGGATGAAGATTTGCTAGATGTTTACCAGAGAAATTGCTTAAGGATTTTTCTGGTTACCCGACTGACTGACCGTATTTTAAACAATGGGCTATACGAAAATGTGGGTCAATACAACTCTAGGGCTATAATGAAAAAAAGGTTTAGGTTGCTAGAGCACGTAGGGCGTATGAAGGAAGACAGATTGCAGAAGATTTTCCTTTTCGGCCAACCTTCTAGGGCTAAACGAAAAGCAGGTCATCCTCGTCTGGGGTGGGAGGACGTCATAAACAAAAATTTAAAGGAAACGGGAACATCATGGGCAGGTGTGAAAACGGAGGCTTTGAATAGATTGAGATGGAAGAGGAGCGTGCGTAGCTGTAACGGTCTCAGACAGCTTGAGCCGGCGGTGAGTTGTTAGTAGTAGTAGTAATAGTTTTTTCAGAAGTTATTGGTTACTTTAGTTTTTGCTATGGGGCGTAATCGTCCCTTACTAGGTGGCTACTTACCACTGCAACCAAGAATACTATACAGTTTGTTATCACGAACTGTTTGACAATAGTGATAGTTAGATATCAGTCCTTAAGTTATCATATACTGCTAAAATTCTTCCTTATACGAATATATCTTGGTGTAATGGTTAGCACCTAGGACTTTGAATCTTGTGATCTCGGTGGACCCTTTCTGTAAAATGCAGCTTACTAATGCTAATATTTAGGTTTCTGCCGTAATTCCTTCTTTTGAGAATTAAATTAGTTACTATGACCTACAGTTAGTCCTTTACCATATCGTAAGAATTTATTTTATAATAATAATTATCCTTGTTAATTACAAAATTTTTCTATATACAGCAATATCCTTTAAAATGAGCCATTATGGAGCTCTTTATTATGGCCACGAACTGTTTGACTAAATACTTCAGTTTCTATGGGTGAGAGTTCGTTCCTTAATGTAACCGATTGTGTACTAATAACCATATATGACGTAATGAGTGACGTGACGTAAAATTTGAAAAAAAAACAATTGTTATTTTATTTTAGTTTTCAGTTCAGATTGGCTAGAGTTATAAACTGCAAAAATATTTATGGTATCTGAGCCACAATTTTAATCTTTTAATTTAAAATAGAAAATACCGAAAAGTCTTAAAACTAGTTTTATTTTTTGTTAGGTTTTTGTTACTTGACGCGATAACTAAATACAAATTGTTTGTTAATATTTATTTCCATAAGATAATTATTTATTGTAATGGTTTCACAAGTAAGAAAAAACAAACTTAAGGATATGGAAAGATATGAAAGTGGAGTTAAACAAGTTGCTGGCATAAAGAAAGAGCGCTATGAGAAAAAAGGACGCTCTCAAATTGATTGCCAAAAACCGATGCAAGCAGGATCAGACAGCAGCACTTCTAAAGCAACGTCGTGTTTTAATCAAACTATTTCGTAACTTTGAAATAATAAGTCAAATATGGCATAAGACCCTAGAAAAGTTTGCCGATGGTAATGCTACCACTAGCTAAGGCTACTACTGTTATTAAATATTTCAGCTACTATCAGCTAGCGTTCGTTCTATATTGTAAATTTTTTGTAAGAAATCCACGACTGTTTACTTTTTGCAGTGGTTTATTTTTTCCTAGGTTTCAGCTATATCCCAAGACAAAAGCAGATGCCCTATTTATAATGAACTGTGTCGATCCTTTAGGTACTATCCCCGTCGGGAAGAATTTTAATATATTGAATTAAAAGCAATATCTTTAAAATTTCAAATTAAAAAATGAACTTATTTTATTTATATCCTACTTAAGATAATGAAGATCACATAAATGAACCACAGGGTACAGTTTCTTAGGGCTTGAGTTCATTCTTTACTCGAATTAAGCGAAAGAAAAACCAAACTAATTTTTACAATTTTCAGGTATTTTTGTGGTTTGACCCAAAAAATAAAAATTATTGCTCAGACATCATAAATATTTTTGTAGTATGCTGTTCAATAAAATTATTTTATTTAAGATTTTCAGGAATTATTCTAGTTCCAGTTAAAAAATAATTTTTTTGTTAAAATACCCCAAATATACTGCATTTTACTTAATGATGAATAATTATTTTTTTTAAACCGTATTGACAAACACCATTTACGATGAATTATATCAATCCTTTATGTAACAGATGATTACAAATAGTAAAAAGCCTACGGCTTTTTCTTCTTTGAAATAGTAAGTGATGAACGTGAAACAATCAAGTAGCTAATGAAATCCGATTTATGCAATGGTTTGTTATTCCAATGATCATCTTTTAATCTCAAACTAATTTTAAAATTTACTGGTTTCTTCTAGTTTTAATTAAAAAATTAAAAATTATTGCTCAGACACCATAAATGTTTTTGCAGTTTATACAATAGCTTTAGCGATCCTGAACTTAGAACTAAAATTAAATAAAAAAAACAACTTTTTTTTTAACTGAAAGTAAGGAGTGACATTAAAACTTAAAACAAACAGAAATTATCCGTATATGAAAGGGGCTGTCCCCACCTCGACGCCTTGCTCTTTACACTAAAGGTTTTTAATGTTTAAAAAAATAAAGTTGTGAGAAAGTCACACTTTAGCGTAAAAAGCAAGGGGTTGAGGAGGGGACAGCCCCTTTCATATACGGAATAATTTCAGTTTGTTTTAAGTTTTAATGTCGCTCCATACTTTCAGTTAAAAAAAGTTGTTTTTTTATTTAATTTTTGAACATTTTTGAATAAATACAGGTTTTGATCTTGGCTCACAGTACATGAATAATTAAAACAATTTATATTTATTTGGTTAAACGGCTTTTTCGAAACTTGTTTCATTTTATTTACGAACGTTTTTTTTAGTAACAAATATACGTAACTTACGAATTAATTGACGTAACGAACCTCTATATTCATATATTTTTAATACGTATATTGGGGGGTTCGCCCCCTAGTCAATACCTTGCTCTTTAAGCGAAAGTTCGAATTTTGTTCCAATTCTTTAAAACTGACCGCTTAATCACAAAGGCCGTTAATTAGAATAAATAGCTCTTCCTTCATGGAAAGATCCTCCCACATAACCCCCAACCCCCCCCCCCCACTACCAAAAAAAATCTCCCCTGAAAACGTCTGTACTGTATACTTCCCAATAACCAATACTAGGGTCAGGCACTAGAACTTTTAATTTCCATTCCAATGAGCCCTCCCACGATATGCTAGGACCACTGGGTTGATACGATCACCCCTGGGAAAAAAAAACAAATAAACACGCACCCGTGATCTTTCTTCTGGCAGAATATGGAAAATTCAACATTTTTTTAGATAGGACTTTGAAAACTTTACACTAGGGTTCCCTGATACGCGAATTATGATGGTGTGATTTTCATTAAGGTTTTATAACTTTTAGGGGGTCTTTCTCCCTTTTTTCGAACATCAGCCAAATTTTCTAAGGCGCGTAACGTATTATGGGTAGAATTAAACTTGATGAAACTTATATATTTGAAATCAGCATTAAAATTCAATTCTTTTAATGTATCTATTTGTATCAAAATACCGTTTTTTAGAGTTTCGGTTACCATTGAGCCGGGTCCCAATAACCAATACTAGGCTACATGTTAACATTGGGTAAAGTTCATAACTTTCAGCGCTCCCCCTGGGGGCTTCGAGGATTTAAGTCATCCTAAAAGACATAGTTATAATATTTTTGACCAGCCAAATTTTCTCAGGCGCGTAACTCTTGATAGGTAAGATTAAACTTGATGAAACTTATATATTTGAAATCAGCATTAAGATCTGATTCTTTTGATGTATCTATTGGTATCAAAAATTTTACAGTTTCGGTTACCATTGAGCCAGGTCGCTCCTTACTTACAGTTCGTTACCACGAACTGTTTGATAAAAAAATTTTATCTTGTCAAAAGATGAACGTATATAAATATTGCATTCACTTATTATGTCAAATTTGGATATAACTTATATGCGATTATAATGTCATTCATCAAGTTTGTACACGAAAATGCAGTTTTTTGTCAAAATTGATTCTATTTTAAAAACTCTTTTATTTTTAATTACAAAAGTACTAGATATAGCAATTTCCTTTAAAATGAGTCATTATACAACTCTCTATGGTTTTCCAGTGCCCAACTAGCGGAGGAGAAGAAAATCAGAGAGAAAAAAGATGCCGTGTGTGGAGAAAATTGTGGTTAAAGCAAGTTTTCTTAATTTTAAAGCCAATATATTTTCCTTTTTATTCAAGCTAAGGGACATAGGTTTTGGACAAGACAGTTCTAATTTTTCACTTCTTGTTTTGATGATCTGAAACTATTTTTAGGAGTTAGGGATTACTTTAGTTTTTCTTATGGGGCGTGATCGACTCTTACTAGTTTGCTAGCTACCGCAGCAACCTGGAACTGATTACAAACAGGAAATACCCTACGATTTTTTTCTTCTTTGGAGAAGTAAGAGACCACTCTCAAGGAATCAGGCACCTAGCTAAGTCTAATGTATGCAATCGTTTGTTCTTCTAATGATCGTATTTAATATAAAAATTACAAAAGGCACTAGATGATTGATATTATCCAAGCTATGTGTGGAAAATAAGAAAAAGATAATGTTTTGTTTTGATCTGACTTTTTTTAGGAGTTATGGGTTTTTATATTTCTCAATATTGGACGTGATGGTCTCTTACTAGGTTGGTAGCTACCGCTGCAAATCGGATGCAGATCGTTATCAGGAACTGTTTGCTTTGATGTATCTATTGGTTTTTGTTCTTTGGAGTTTCGGTTACTATTGACACAAGTAGTTATTAATTTAGAGTTGATTACCATGAACTGTTTGATTGCTTCAAAATTCAAATATCTTTGAAAAGACTGCAGCATGAAAATATATCAGTTTTTTTTTTTTTTTACAAAATTTATTCTACTTGAAAAACTATTTTATTTTTAATTGCAAAAGTGACTAGATGTAGCAATTTCCTTTAAAATGAGCCATTATACAGCTCTCTATGATTTTTTCAGTGTCCAGCTAGCTGAGGAGTAAAATCAATCGGAAAGAAAAAAAGATGCCGTATGAGGAGAATATCGTCGTTAAAGTAAATGTTCTTAGTTTTCAAGCCAATATATTATCTTTGTTATTCAAGCCAAGGGCAGGTAAGTTTGCTATGTAGAAGTTTTGGACAAAGCGGTTCTAATAGTGTACTTTTCGTTTTGATCTGAATCTGTTTTCAGGAGTTAGGGGTTACATTTGTTTTTACTATGGGGTGTTATCGTCTCTTACTAGGTTGCTAGCTACCACTGCAACCCGGATACTATGGACTAAAATTCGTTCTATAATGTAATTCCTTTCAAATTAGCCATTAAACAGCTCTCTAAGAATTTATAGTGCCCCGCCAGCTGCACTGAAAAAAAAGGAAAAAACAAACCTGCTGTCGATGCGGAATATCGTGATTTTAGCCATATTTCTTGATTTACCAATATATTTGGTATATTATACCAATGGTATATTTTACCAATTGGTATATTATACCTATATATTTACCTTATTTTAGAAGCCAAGAAACAGTTTGTTTCCTATATAGGGAAATTGGACAATGCGGCTCTAATAGTGTACTTGATTTTTTTTTATTTGATTCTAGCTTTAGCGGCTATATTATTTTTACTGTGGGCCGTGATCGTCTCTTACTAGAAAAAACAACGGAAAGAAAAAAACATACCTTATGTGAAGAATATCGTGGTTTAATCCGCTTTACTTGATTTTCAAGTCAATATATCTTCCCTGTTGTTCAAGCCAAGTGATGATAAGTTTTCTAAATAGATGCTTTAGACAAGGTGGTTCTAATATTGTACATCTTGTTTTGATCTGACTCCATATTTAGGAGTTATGGAGTACTTCAGTTTTTACTATGGGGCGTGATCGTCTCTTACTAGGCTGCTAGCTGCTGCTGCAACCTAAGCCAAGGAACAGAAAGTTTCCTATAGAATGATTTTGGACAAGGCAGTTCTAATGGTGTACTTTTTCTTGTGACATGACTCATTTTTTAGGAATTATGGAGTATTATATTTCTTAACATTGGACGTAATCGTTTCCTACTAGGTTGCTAGCTACCGGTTTAACCCAGATTACCAACAGAAAAACGCCTATTTATTTCTTAATTGGAATAGTAAGAGCCGAGCTGGCTACAACCTACGATTATGACATCATTGGTCAATCTAACATGATTCCTTATGTAACTGCTTCAAATTCAAATATCGCTGAAATGATTGCAGCATGAAAAGACATTAAAATTGTTGTCTTTTTGTAAAAAGTGATTCTATTTTTATTAATTTTTTATTAAAAAAGGCACTAGAACTTTTAATTTCCATTCGAATGAGCCCTCTTCTGACATTCTTGGACCACTGGGTCGATACAATCACCCTGGGGAAAAAAGAAATAAACAAATAAACACAGACCCGTGGTCTTTCTTCTGGCAAAAAAATAATGAATTCAACAATTTTAAAGACAGGAGCTTGAAACCTCTACAATAAAGTTTTCTGATACGTTGATTCCTCAGGCTTTTAACTTTTGAAGGGTAAAACTAAACTTGACTATACTTATAAACTTAAAATCAGCATTAAAATCTAATTCTTTGATGTATCTATTAATATCAAATTCCGTTTTTTAGAGTTTCGGTTACTATTCAGACGAGTCGCTCTTACTATACAGTTCGTTACCACGAACTGTTGGATGAAAGAGAAAAAACATCAAATATTCAAGTAGCTAACTGGTTTCAATGAAATGCATTGGTTTGTTATTCCAATAATCGTCTTCTAATGTAATGAGGAGAAAAAAAAATGGAAACATGCCTTATGTGGAAAATATTGTGGTTTCAGCCGCTTTTCTTGATTCTCAAGCCAATATATTTTCCCTGTTATTCAAGCTAAGCGATTATAAGATTTCTATATTGAGGTTTGTTAGCTACTGCTGCAACCCGAATCTCTTACTAGGTTGCTAGCTACCGCTGTAACCCGAGTCGCTAGCTACCGCAAAACCCGGATTTCGGTTACTATTGACACGTGTTGCTTTTAATCATACTAGTTGACAAATATCATTTATGATGACCTATATCGGTTCTTTATGTACATTCATCAAGCTTGTACATGAAAATGCAGTTTTTTTTGACAAAATTGATTCTGCTTTAAAAACTCTTTTATTTTTAATTACAAAAGAGATTATATGTAGCAATTTCTTTTAAAATAAGCCATTATACAGCTCTCTAAGATTTTCCAGAGCCCAGCTAGCTGAAGAGAAAAATCAAACAGAAAGAAAAAAGACACCGTATGTGGAGAATGGTTAAAGTCAATTTTCTTGATTTGAAAGTCAACCCGGATCTATGGAATATAAAGTTTTAATATAACTTTACCACGAACTGTTTGATTGCTTCAAAAACCAAGTATCTTTGAAAAGACTCCAGTATGAAAAGACATCAAAAATGCAGTTTTTAGTTGAAAAATTTATTCTGTTTTAAAAAAAATTTGTTTTAGTTCCAAAAGGTATTTAACCCAATAAATTTCCTTTAAAATGAGCCATTGAACAATTCTCTATAAAATCAACTTTTAAATGGTAGTTTGCTACCTGACTCTACAAGGTCGTCTCTCACTATTCCTAATAAGAAAAAGCTATTGGCTTTTAACCATTTTTAATTTTTTCTGGGTTTCAAATACAGAAATGACGAGGCATACTATCAATTCTGCGTCAATCCGGGGAAACCTTAAATACAGAGATAATGAAAGGTATCGTCAAAATTACATCAAATCAATCTTTTAGAAATACTCTCTGAAGGAGTGGAAATTTTTTGAAAAAGTAGCTAGAAATGCTTTTGCAAAACTTCATAGTAATATCCGAAGGAAATGTTGTATGTTTAATGAAAAGCTTCCAAAGTATGGACTGGCAACTGTGGAACAGTTTACAGATGTAATGGGACATATTAGACATTACTGTGAATATATGGAGGCATAATTGTCCTTTACTTAGTTTCAGCTTTATTCGATGATCGAGCCTTTATGTACTAACTACGTCCAACGACAATGACGTAATTGATCATTTTGTACATAAAAATTAAGTTTTTCGTAAAAAACTAATTCTATTTAAAAAAATAAGTGCAAATGGCACTAGATCTAGAGATCTCCTTTAAGCTACCGTTGCAACCCATATAATTACTGTTAAAGGCAAATAACAGAAAGTTTCCTATACAGGGGTTTCACATATGGTGGTTCTAATGGTGTACTTTTTGTTTGTGTATTTTTTATACATGGAGGCATAATTGTCCTTTACATAGTTTCAGCTTTATTCGATGATCGAGCCTTTATGTACTATCTATATACAACGATGACGACATTGATCAATATTGTACATAAAAAATAAAGTTTTTTGCAAAAAATTGATTCTATTTAAAAAAAAATTAATTGCAAATGGCACTAGATCTAGAGATTTCATTTAAAATGAGCCATTGAACAACTCCCTACGATGTTCCAGTGCCAAGCTGACTGTGGGGAAAAAAAAAGAAAAAAGATACCGTTTGGGCAGAATGCTGTAGTAGCTGTCACTTTTCTTGATTTTCAAGCAAATACATTTCCCTTGCTGTTAAAGTCAAATGGCAGAAAGATTTCTGTATAGGGGTTTTGGACAACGCATTTCTAATGGTATACTTTTTGGTTTGTTCTGACTTTTTTATGATTTATGGGTTTTTATATTTTTTAACATTGGACGTGATCATCTCTTACTAGGTATCTATCTACAGCTGCAACCCAGATTATACTTTCAGGTCTATGATGGTACAATGGAAAGAATACCCACTTGTCAGGTGGGAGAATGGGGTTCAATTCCCGGTTGGGAGAACTAAAAATATATTGAATTAAAAGCAATATCTCGGATCTTATTATGGGAGGTAATGGTCTCTTACAAGGTTGCAAGCTACCACTGCAACCCAGGTCTAGTTAGAATAGGCTAGAGTTCGTTCGTTATTATAATTTTCTCTTTTTTCGAAAATAGGGCAAATTTGATGAAGCTTGTATATTTAAAACCAGCATTATTGTCTAATTATTTTGATGCATCTATTGATATTAAAATTCCGCTTTCTAGATTTTCGGTTACTATTGAGACGAGTCGTTCTTCCTATACAGTTCGTTACCATGAACTGTTTGATAATTGTTTCAAAATTCTGCTCCAAAGGTCACAGGTTCAAATCCTGTCGAAGGAAATTCGTATACATTTGTCTTTTTAAAGTCTAAACAAAACTTCTATCAATAAGTACTATATGAGATCCTCTTGACTGACACATTTGATGATGAATATGTCGATCCTTTATGTAAATAAGCAATACGTCGTTCTTTATTATTGCTCTTGACTGACATTGATCTTTTATGTATTGTTCTTTTACTAGGTTTCAGCCATCTCTACAGCCATGATACTGCTAGAAATTACATAGTCCCTATTTATGTTACAGTTAACATGGGTTAGGTGTTGTTCTTTGTTGTAAATACGATTTCCAATCGAATCAGCCATTTTTGAAATTTATAAGACAACATTTATATAAGAACCTTATATACCCCAAGACCTAACTTACAACCCTTGCCCTGAAGACTGTGGAGGGGTCGTCATCCTCAATGACATAGTTTACGGACCTTTCAACTACGTTGAACAAAATGGCTATGTCAAAATTTGATTAGATGTGTTTGGGGGAATCATGGGCGTGATAGGGGTTTACTTGTCCTCCAATCACTTTCGACTATTAAAAATGCAGTAGCCGTTTCAATTTCCAATCGAATGATTCCTTTTTAAGTTTCTGTGACAACGTTTTCTATAAAAAAAAAACTTTATTTGCCCCCTGGGCATAATTATAACCCTCGTTCTAATGACTGTAGGGGGAGTGTCATCCTCAAAAATTAATTTCAAACTTTTTAACTACGTCGAACAAAATGGATTCTTAAAATTTTCATTGGATGTGTTTGGGGAAATGGTGGGTGTGAGATGAGTGTCGTTATCCTCCCAATCACTTTCGACTATTAAAAAGGTAACAAGATCTTCTAATATCCAATCGAATGATCCCTTTTTGATGTTTTTACAACATCACTATCTACAAAAACCTTATATCCCCCAAGGGCATGACTTACAACTCTTACCCCGGGGGCTCTAAGAGGGTTATCATCCTCAAGGACTTAATTTCTAAGACTTTTGACTACTTTGAATAAAATGGCTATCTAAAAAATTTGATTGGATTTTTTTGGGGGGAAGGGTGGGTGTGAGACGGGAGTTAATTGCCTTCAAATCACTTTTGACTATTAAAAAGGGTATTAGCCCTTTGAATTTTCAATCGAATAAGCCCTTTTTCATGTTTCTACGACAAAGATTTCAATAAAAACCTTATATGCCCTGAGGGCATAACTAACAACCCTTACGCTGAGGGCTTTGGGGTAATGTCATCCTCAAAGATATAATTTCACACCTTTCTACTACTTTCAAATTAATGGCTATCTCAAAATTTTGATTTCATATGATTGGATAAATTATGGGCGTTGAAGGGGTATAAGTTGCTTCCCAATCACTTTTGACTGTGAAAAAGGGCACTAGCCATTTCAGTTTACTATCAAATGAGCTCTTTTTGAAGTTTTTACGACAACACTTTCTATAAAAACCATATATGCCCCCACGGCATAACTTACCACCCTTTCCCTGAGGGCTGTGGGGGAGTTTCCAGCTCGACAACATAATTTCTATCTGGAAATCAACTATGCTGAACAAAATGGCTACATCAAAATTTTGATTGGATGTATTTGGGGAAATAGTGGGCGTGGAAGGGGTTGTTAGTTGCCTTTCAATCACTTTCGACGATTAAAAAAGGCGAAAGCAACTCCAATTTTCAATTGAATGAGCCCTTTCCGAA
>NC_142802.1:18683512-18748066 GCF_049724085.1 Artemia sp. Qi Xiang Cuo | reverse complement strand
CCCTGGGGGCATATAAGGATACCCAAACTCTTGTTTTTAGTTATTTTTATTCGATTCAAATTTGATTTGCATATTCAATTTAAGTTTCACTCGTTTTATGATTTATTTATTCATTTACATTAATATATATTGTATGTTTGTTCGCATTGATTGTTTATTTAATTTCTGTTCGTTTTAAGTTTCATTTATACTTTAATAGCAAAACATTTGTTTTCATTTTAAGCTTGATTTTCATATTCGATCTAAGCATTACTCACTTTAAGATCTATTTACTCATTTATATAATTACTTGTTGTATTTTTTTGCTATGATTGTTTATTTAACTTTCGTTCATTTTGGGTTTCATTTATTCTTTAATAGTAATTTCTGGTTGTTTTAAGTTTGAATTTTAAAAGGTATTTGTATCTGCTGAGCTTAAGTTTAAAATGGCCTTTACTTTTCTTTGAAAAACTTATTTTTCGGAATTTTTTTTTAAATTAATTGTTAACAATATCGACAGTTTTGAGTTTGGTTATCAAACACCAAAATATTTAATGCCTTTATACTCAGTGTTTATAAAAAAGTAACACATTATCAAAGTAGTTTGGTCAAGATATAACATTAAAACTAAATCTTTGAACCTTGAGTGTTTCATTTTGTTTCTTTGTACTTGTTAATGAACAATTTGCACGAGAGCATCTTGTCTTCTTTTTCTGACCCATCATCCGAATAGAAATTACAAGTGAAACTAAAAAGACACATAATTGATTATATTGAAAACTATAAATAGGGGAAGGGGTCATACCACGAGGCGTACAACAGGATTGTACGGGGCAAACAAGATTACACACCTCTTTCTAGGTCAATGACATGGTTAGAATACAATAATTGTTTACGAAATTTTTATGTCGAAATCAAAATACCGTTTCTCTGCTATAGCATAATTTGTCCATTTGGGCATTGTATATATTGATGTCTTTTATCTGCACAGACCAGACTTTCTTGGAATGTTAGCTTTGAATTTTATGAATTTTCATTGTCGTAATCAAAATATCGCATTATCTGCTATGCCATAATTTGTCCAATGTGGGCATTGTATAACAAAGCTAGATATTATTAAAATTTTTAATTGAATTGTATGAAAAGGATAAAAGCGTGAAAGGCACGTAACAGTTAGGGTAAGTCAGAGAAGATGGTAAGTCTTAAGGAACATGACACAAATGCTAGAATATTAAGCGGGACTCTAAAGGGATAGAAATTTGTGACTTAACGCTAAAAAAGTTGAAAATAGTCGACCCATCAAGATGACCTAGCGTTACTTCTCGAATGTGTTCTTTATAATACACAAAATCCATCGAACAGTGTTGTCAATAAAAAATATGCAATGAAAGACATAGAAATTTGTTACTTAACACCAAAATAGTTGAAAGTAATGGATTTATCACTAGTAAGATGACCGTGTGACTTGACCTAGCTTTACTTTTCGACTTTGTTCTGTATAATACACAAGTACCATCGAGCAGTGTTGTCAATATAAAACAAGCAATAAAAGAGATAGAAATTTGTGACTTAAGACTAAAAAAGTTTAAAGTAATAGACTCATCCAGATGACCTAGCTTTACTAATCGACTGTGTTCTGTGTAATACATCTTTTCCCTACGTGGATTAGTTTGCGCCGATTGTACATTTTTGTTTTTTTTTTTTTTGGTGGTGTTTTTTTTGGTTTTTTGTTTTATATTATTGTTTTTTTTTTTGTGTCTTTCGTGCTGAAGACGCCTTGTTTTTATAAAGGCGAAATATCCGCGTTGTTTTGTTTCTGTTGTTTTCCTTTTCTCTCCACTAGCCACAGTCTCGTTTTTTTGTTTTTTTTTTTTTTTTTTTTTAGAGATTTTTCTCTTTGTTGGTTTTTTTAATACACAAGTACCAGCGAGAAGCGTTCTCAATATAAAATATACCATAGCATTCCAGTATACTATAAAATTTGGTACTAATAAAGATGTAGATGCCAAGAAAAGCATTTTAGGGGAAATTTAGAATTTATGGATTTGTGAACACCACAAATTCATTTTTAACCTAGATGAAGTGAGGTCTTGTTTTATTAATACACTTTCAACAGCCAAAAAAAGTTAGTCTCATACTAATTTGACGCCCGAAATTTCGCACAACATAAAAATTCGTCAAATCTTCGCAAAGACCCTTCAATTATAATAACAAAAGCGGACAAGGGAAATTCACTTTTAATCATGGATACGTTAGATTACGACAAGAAAATTTATTCACACTTAAAAGACACAAATGCATATGCCTCCATGGCTCACGATCATACTGATAAGTTTGCAAATGAATTTATAACCGTATTGAAGAATCTAAAACAAAATGGAATAATGACCCCACAATTGTATAATAAGTTTCTCCCCCGAGGTAGCTTTTGTCCAAAGTTTTACGGCTTACCGAAATTACATAAGTAATTTATTCCCTTAAGGACAATTTTAGCATGTACGAAATTCCCATGCTTCAAATATTTGAAAGTGGTTATGTATAGCCTTCAAACCTTTGCTTGAAGACAACCCACATAAAATAACAATCCAAACTCTTGAAAAGGGTCAAAAATTCTCTTTCCACCAAAACAAGTTCCTGTGGTAGGTACAGCTTCCTCTTTAAAATATTCTTTGCAAAAACACCACACATCCATTTTTAACCTGGATGAAGTGAGGTCTTGTTTTATTAATACACTTACAACAGCCAAAAAAGTTACGTTTCATACTAATTCGACGCCCAAAATTTCGCACGACATAAAACTTCGTCTAATCTTCGCAAAGACCCTTCAATTATAGTAACAAAAGCGGACAAGTGAAATTCACTTTTGGTAATGGAATTGCATATTTTATATTGACAACACTGTTCGATGGTACTTGTGTATTATACAGAACATAGTCGAGAAGTAAACCTATGTCAAGTCCCCCAAAATTCTTTTTTCGGCATCTACATCTTTATTAGTACCAAATTTGTTAATATACTAGAATGATATTGCATATTTTATATTGACAGCACTGCTCGATCGTACTTGTGTATCATGCAGAACGCAGTCGAGTAGTAAAGCTAGGTCATCTTGATGAGTATTACTTTCAACTTTTTTAGCGTTAAGTCACAAATTACTATCTCTTTTATTGCTTATTTTATATTGACAATGCTGCTGGATGGTACTTGTGTATTCTACAGAACACAGTCGAGAAGTAAAGATAGGATAAGTCACACAGTCATCTTGATAGTGACGAGTCTATTACTTTCAACTTTTTTTAGCGTTAGGTCACAAATTTCTTTCTCTTTTATTGTATATTTTATATTGACAACACTGCTCGATGGTGCTTGCGTATTATACAGATCACAGTCAAGAAATAAAGCTAGGTCATCTTGATGAGTCTTTTACTTTCAACTTTTTTAGCGTTAAGTTACAAATTTCTATCTATTTAGAGACCCGTTTAACATTCTAGCACTTATGTCATGTTCCCTAAGACTTACCATCTTCTCAGACTTACCCTAACTGTTACGTGCCTTTAACTCTTTTATCCCTTTCATACAATTCAATTAAAAATTTGAATAATATCTAGCTTTCTTGTACAATGCCCACATTGGACAAATTATGGCATAGCAGATAAAACGATATTTTGATTAAGACAATGAAAATACATAAAGTTCAAAGCTAACATTCCAAGAAAGTTTGGTCTGTGCAGATAAGAGACATCAATATAAACAATGCCCATATGGACAAATTATGCTTTAGCAGAAAAACAATATTTTGATTTCGACATAAAAATTACGTAAAATTCAAACTAATATTCCAAGAAATCTGCTCTGATGGTGTCACATCGTCCCGGTCGTATCATGTCATTGACCTAGAAACAGGTGTGTAATCTTGTTCGCCCCAGTTGTATGCCCCGCTGTACGCCCCGTGGTATAACACCTCCCCTACTACTATATCCACAAGTCTTTTAAACGGGATCGAAACGTAAATAACTAAACCATTACTAGAGAGCAGTTGGATGTCAAATCCCCCTAAAAAAGGGGCCAAAACTGCTTCTCTTTCAACGGCTTAAGACTCATAACACTTAAGTAAATGAGATCATAATGTCTCATTCCATATGTCTCAGAGCTTAATAATGGGACCTAATCTCTTTATAAGTTTGAAGTATTAAAACAATCGTAAAGTGCCATAAGGCACCTAAAACTGCACGTAGGCTACATGCAAACATCACGAAAAAAGAAATAGAGCTAGTTTATTTGAAATTATTTTTTAAAAGAATATTGTATTATGTACGAAGCAGCATTTTTTGTTCGCTTTAAGTCCAGAAATATTAATTAAAAATTGCAGCAAAATCAAAGTTGAAATAATTTCTGCTTCAAAAATCAATCCAAGTGGTATAAATATTGGGCTAAAACTAATGCAAGAATTTCCCCCAAAATGTTGGAATACCTAATTGACCTGCTGTAAGAGAACAAAATCACTTTGTCTATTTGAGACACAGTTCATTCAATCCAACATCAGTTTGAGTCAGAAACACTTCTGGTGTAAGACCACGTTGATGGAAAACTACATTTGACCATCTTCCCCAGTAGTAATTATAAGAATAATTTCAGGCTGGCGATTTATTTATAACAAGCCAACTACTTTGCAACAACAAAATATATTCTGAAAGACATAGTCAAGAATTCACAGACCCCTGACAATTAAAATCTAGATTACGTATCAGGATAAGCATAGTGAAATTTTACAGATGTCATTCGAAGCTTAGTTCAGAGAAAAATTGACTGATGCTTCATTTTTCCTTTAAAAAAGGGATACTGACTCGCGTCCGAAGGGTCCATTGGTTTGCAATCACGAGGAAGGAGCAAAAGCATTCAATTTTTTGAATAAATACTTTCGATCTTCTGAACGTGGGTGATAACAGTCCTTATCCAAACACTGATTCTTAGTTATTGGAATTTCACCACTTCCTTTAGATTCAGGATAAACATTTTTTTTTCTCCAGGAACACAAGTCTTGACACTCAGTGACGTAATTTGTTTGGAGGACTGAAAAATTGAGTTATAACACATAACAAGCGTAGAATATTTTCTAAAATTGCTCCGATAAATTTGATGAATATTTTTTCAGAATTTAAATTTACAGAAAATTATACAAAATTCCCCCCAAAACTTCCTAGAAATTTCACAAGTTTCACATTAATTTCATCAAATCACAATTAATTTCAATTAGACCACTATGATAGAAAGTCTATCATAGGAAAATTATCTGCTATGGAGTATTGTATTGTCAGAAACTGGCTACTAGGGTGTAAAGAGCGAACAACAGCCCATAGTAACCAAATGTTAAAAAATACGTTTAGAAAAAAACTGTCTTGTGAGAAAAAAAACTGCCATTTGACATTGATTCAAGAACTGTAACTGTTATTTCGGTTGTATGTGTGTATGAGTGTGTGCGTGGGTGTGTGTGTGTGTGTGTGTGTATGTGTGTATGTGTATATATGTGTGTGTGTGTGTGTTTGCGTATGTGTGTGTGTGTATGTGTATGGGTGTATGTGTGTGTATGTGTGTGTGTGTGTATGTGCGTATGTCCATGTGTGTATGTGTGTGTATGTATATGTGTGTATGTGTGTATGTGTGTATGTGTGTATGAACGTATGTGTATGTGTGTGTGTGTGTGTACGTGTGTTTATTGATGCATCGACGGTAGCATTACATTGCTGTAACTCCTCTCGTATAGAAAGAGATTAAATATAATCTGAAAATGCAATGTAATTTCCTCTATCATAATCATATTTGGGAGAATGATCTGGAATATCAGAATACCCCACAAAACAAGTTAGTGATATAATCACCAATAGCAAATGATCACTTTTTCCTAGTGGTGGCAAAAACTCAACACCAGCAACATCCTATGGCGATTTTGTAATTACAAGGTCTAAAACTGAAGGGGTTGAATTAGCACGCAAACAAGTAGGGTTTTGAATATGCTGATGCAAATAATGCTCATGTAAAGTTTGTTAGGAATTGATTTTCAAATGACTCATCAGAAAGTTGTGTTGTAGGCTTGATGTCCAATCAATAGAAGGTAGGTTAAGGTCACCAACTACTGGAAACTTAAAGCTAGATAAAGAGACAGAGGATAAATACTGCAATATTTTTATATTATTAAATGAAGACAATTCACAAACACTGGTACTACGATAAATGGCTACATCTCTAAAAGCAATTGAGAACCCGGGTAATTTCACATCAACTACTAAGGATTCACTTATAATTGAAGAAATTGGGTCATTAACTTCAATATACTTTAATAAGGTATGAACACAAATGAAAATTCCACGCTTATAATTAGTTTTTATAATGAGATTATAATCAGGCACTTGCTGGAAAAATACATCTGGGTGCTGACAGTTCTTGGGTAGTAATTTTGTAATAACAATAATATGGGGTTTGCGGGTTGATATTAGGGCATGAAATTCATCAATTTTTGTAGATAAACAGTCTGCGTTTGTATATAGAACAGTTAAATTACTTCTTTTGTTAATACTATGTAGAGGCATGGAATAAGTTTTTAAAGGGCCATTCTGTTGTTTGGGGTAATGGCTCCCCGTTTTAGCATGTTTTTTGTCACTATACAACCATTTTTAATTCCTAACTTTTGCTCACCAGCAGCAGTTCTATTCTTGATTTCTTCTACTCATTCTTTTCTGTGTAGCCGGTCTTCTTTTGAGGTATCGGATTAGAAACGAATGTCTCCCTTTTTAATGCAGGACTGTGTTAGGATGTCAATTTTAGTTTTAAAGGAACTGACTGAGAACAGTAATGGATCTGGTCGATTGAATGAGTTGGAAGCATTTGAGTTAGGGCTAGTGCTTTTCAGCCTTTGCAAATTGGTCACTGAGCCTACATCAATTTGAAACCTGTTTTTAAGAAAATTGCTTAAGAACTGCAAGTCGTTGGTTTGGGGTGGAACACCATATGCAACTACATTCATACGTTGTTTCAGTCTGTCATTTTCTTGTAGCACCATCTTTTGAACTTCAGTTTTCAGCTTATCAACAATGGTATGATTACCATTTCCTCAAAATTGGCAATGGACACCTTAGATGAGATAATATTTTCTAGACTCTGAACTCTAGCATTAATACCTTCGAGAGAGGTATGCATTTCATTTTTATAACCAACATACATAGCTTTCATTTCACTACAATGCTCATTAAGAGCTAACTTCAGCAGCTGGGGAAGATCTTGCTGGGCTGAACCTCTAGATTTACACATGGGGCATACCCAGGTGCTACCAAGTCGGTGATTCATTTTTACAAAGCTATCATAATCAGAGGAGGACATTGATAGGCATTGTGCACGCAACCATTGGCCACATTTATCACACTGTACAGCACAAGAACTGTTGTCTAGCAAACACCCAGCAACAGCACATTTATCAATGCCTTTTTCAGGAGTAATAGGTTTCTGACGTTTGTTACTTTGTGGAGGGGGCATCACACTGGTAATAGGCTACTAAACTGGCTATTGACTAATTTCGAAACTACCAACAGGTGTGCAGATTCTATAATCAATAAACAAGTATACTTAGGCTACCCAGACTGCTAAGGTGAAGGTAACATAACACAGTAGGAACATACACTTGTATAGTTAGTAGTGCCCAGCTGTCTCAACTGTGGCTACCAGTAAACATAGCCAGCAATAAGTGAGAAATAAAAATCCAAATAAGCTCACTCTATGAAACTAATCAAAATGTAGGAGAGAAAAAAAAAGCAAACCTTAGCCGGTTTTCGTTTGGTAGGCTGTTATTTTTATATAGAGGCTATTTTTCTTATTAACCGCTTCTCTTATTTATACAATATCATATCATATAATTTTTTATATGACATATAAAAAATTTATATGAACTATAAAAAATCTGTCTACAAGATTATGGTATCCTGCTAGTACCACCGCTTGAGAAATGGCACAAAAAGTTCCACTTTAGTGCCATATGGCACTTGCATATGGCAGAATTTAAAAAAATCACTTAGATATAAGAAATAGATTTTGATTAAGCTATCAAACATATCTCTTTGATGTTCTGGTAACCCGCTGGGCCTAAAAAAACGAAAACAAAGAAGCAGGAGACAGATCAGTGCTATCGGTGAAAAAAAAAGCGATATTCTTTGTTTTTCAAGGAGGGGGACTATAATTTCCCTATTCTAGGTTTTCAACAATGATGATTCCAATGGTACACTTTTCATTTTGATCTGACGCAATTTTCGAAGGGGTTCAAGTTTTTTTTCGAAATCACCATAAATTTCTTTTGGCGATAAACTTTTACTTTTAAGACGAACCGTAATAATAGTCAGCATTCCTGAATCAGAGTCAGACGGCAATTTTTTTCCACGAAGAAGTGTTTCTCAAAACGCGTTTTTAACTTTTGGTTACTATGGGCTGTGGTTTGCTCTTTACTAGATTGCAGTTACTGCTGCAACCATGACATGATCAACTATTGCCCTAGTAAATAGGTAACTAAAACGCATCAAGACAAAGTAGTTTCATGGAAACCATGGCTTCTTCTCAAAAACTTCCCAAAATTTGGGATCGTAGCAATACAATACAGCCACCCATTTTATAGTCGTAAATGTGCAACTAATTTTCCGATAACATTTGTTTTAGGGGGGGGGGGGGGTAAATCCATTTTTGGAACACGCAGAAACTGTGGGAGGGCTTCAGCTGTCTAATGTTTCTCCCCTTAGACGTACACCCTTTGACAGTGACCTTTGTAGTTAGTCGTGCAAAAATAAAACCGATTTATGACAAAAAATGATTTGAGCAGAACTAACGTGAATTTGCCATTTGTTTTGAACAGTCTAAATTGAACAATATATATTGGAGTAGTTCCCCAACTCTTCTGCAATAGACATAGAAGGGCTGATAGTAAATCACTAATATTTGCGTTGAAATAATTGCCAAATGAGTAATAGAAAAAAATCGCTGCTATTTCTCCTATTGTTATGCAAACACTATTGTGTAAAAGTACATGTTTCTTTAAAAAGAAAAGAAAAGCACTGTTTCCCTTCTTTAGCAATTGAGATAAGCAAGCACTCGAGCAAGGTTTTGACCTTACAAAGCTATTGACTAATAGCTTTGTCTTATTTTGTTTCTTTTTGGAATGTCTTGCCTAAACCCTATTAAGCAGCAGATGAAGAATTTGCAAGTCTAATTATCATAAAAACATTTTTCTTCCTGTGGCCTTGTGAAGAGCCACAAAGATCCTTTTGGAGTACCAAGGACAGAAAATGTGAAATCGTATTGTCTTAATGGGTTTTGTGGAAATTTAGTTCTACCATGTACATTCTAAATAAAATTAAGTAAAGTTTGCAAATTTATTTTTGAATGAAGTAATTGTTTTTAATTTTTCCACATGAACTTCCAAATAAATGTAAAGAGCTAAATTAAATCATGGATAAGCAGAAATGAAGTCAAAAATTTTTAAACGTAAAACTACCGTAAAGAAATATCAAT
Source organism: Artemia sp. Qi Xiang Cuo (assembly GCF_049724085.1). Classification (NCBI taxonomy): domain Eukaryota; kingdom Metazoa; phylum Arthropoda; class Branchiopoda; order Anostraca; family Artemiidae; genus Artemia; species Artemia sp. Qi Xiang Cuo. The sequence goes on along the minus strand of NC_142802.1, from coordinate 18,738,547 downwards.
AAATAGGTAAAACCCAAAACAAACAGTAGTTACAATAATTAACCAAGTCAAAGTGAAAACAAGAGAAATTGGAATAAAGAGGAGTAGGGCTACCACCCCCTGGTTCGTCTAGATACCAGAATACAATCTTCACTTTATTGAAAACAACCTTTATTTCTAGTTATGTGGTTTTGTTTTTCATAACATCAAAAAAAAAAAAAGGAGAAAACAATACCTGTCATAACCAACATCTTCAAAAAATCAATTAATGCAGATGTCCTGATCTTTAAAAGGCACAGGGAAGGTTACCTCTACTCTTCCTTGCATACCTCTACTATTCTGCTTGTTCTGGGTTTGAATTGGTTATTTATTGTAATTTCTGTCTGTTTCGGCAGGTATTTTGTGGCTGAAAAACCTCTTCCTAGCTAATTTATCTACTATGATTTATTTAGCCTTCCCGCAGTAGCATGATATTTGTATGCATGAATACATTATGATTCCGAGGTAAGAGGCTTGATATTGTATATGTACGATTTCAGTTCTTGTTGAAAGAAGACAATCGCAAATTATCAAAAACTATGTTGTGAGCAAGACGGGCTCGGGATTGCACAAAACCTCCATTCATACTAGAGGTCCCAGGGACTTTTTGCTGTCTGGTTCTAAGCCGGCTTAAGCGGTTTGTTCTAGACTTGAAAAGGCATGTAGGTCCCCATCCTGCACTGGTATCCTGGACTATTCCTTTTTCTGAAGCCAAAAGAATTTCAATGATTTAGAGAATATGAAAATTGGAACTTGGAATGTTATGATGTTAAAAAATAGCTATCATATCGACATTTCGACTAATGAACTCGTACAATTCGAACTGACTTACTAAGAGTTTCAGTGTCCCAGGGGTAGGAGGCATGAAATTAGGTGATGTAGAATTTATTTACTCAGGCAAGAAGGATGGGTTACATAGACCGAGAGTAATGCTCATGATGAATAAAGAAGCTGCTAAGTCTTGTTTAGGCTGGGAAGGTATCAATAAAATGCTAATCGCTCTTTTTATGACTAAAAACTTCAGTTACAGTAGTATATGCCCCTGGAGAACTGACTAACAAACATGCTAGTAAATCAGATGAATTTTACTTACAATTACAGGAGCAAATAAACAGGGTCCCAGGTAGAAATATGGTGTTTTTATAAGGAGATTTTAAGACCCAGGTCTAGAAAAAGGGATAGTTCGTATCCTAGCCTATGTAAACTTGATGTAGAAAAAGCCAACAGTAATGGCAACAGACTGCTACAATTTTCTAGGTATAACAGTCTAGTTGTAACCAATACAGTGTTTTGTCATGAAATTCCTCATAAATTAACGTCGTATTCACTATTCACATAATGGTAGAAAGCAAACCTTATTAATGAGTTGATGCATTTATGTTTATTTTCAGTTTTCCTTAGTATATTTTCAAGGGCGTTATGCTTTATCGTGGGATACACGGACATGTTGCCAAAGTTCCAATCGTTTGTTGAGTGCTTTGAGGGAGTGCTCTGAGGGGGACCTTGGCCTTTGACCACGCGATATCGGAGCTTTTTAGAGAAATAAGTTCCTTTTTTTTATTGTTTTACTATAATAAATTTTAGAGTATTTCACGGGGTTTTTCGAGGCGCCTTCCCTTTCACTCAATTTCGGAAGGCCTTTAAGACGGGAACACCTGGTCTTCAACCAGGTGATGATAAGGGGGATTTTTAAAGAAATAAGAGTTTCATTTTTAATGTTTTATTAGAGATTTCGAGAGACATTATTTTATTAACTCCAAACAAGTTTTTTCCTTGGTACTCCTCCTAAATCCAACAAAAAACTTTTAGATTTTGAGGATTTTAACTGATTATTTTCTTTATTTTAAGATTTGATCTACCAGCCAGGCGTTACACAAGCGGAGGGGGGCCAATACACATGGACTATAGTTGTCTCAGATTTTTCGATATCGTCTAGGGGATGTAATTATTTCAAGGTTCTGAGGATTTTAATTGGTATTTTGCGTATTTTGTCGTCCGTCCTAGGGAAAGTGACCATACTAAGTTATGAGGGTTTTAAACGATTATTTTCCAGCTTACGATTTGTTTCATATTTTTTTGTATTTTCCTGGGTTTAATGGGTCTAGTACATGAAAATTCAAATTTTCAGGCAGAGTGGCAAAGCGCTATGGGGGTGTTACTAGCCAGGCGTATCTTGGGTGAAGGGGGCAAATGCATTTGGATGGGTCATCTCAGATTTTGGGAGCTCGTCCAATGGAGGTCCCTTTCACGGTTTTGAGGATTTTAACCGGTTATTTTCTGTATTTTGGAGTTCGTGGTGAAGAAAGTAACCATACTAAATTCTTAATATTTTAATGGATTTTTCTCTGTATTTTGATATTTGTTTCTGGTGATTTTCTTCTTTAATTAGACGATTTTCATTCGATTCGGTGATTTTCCACAAAAGTGTTCCACATTCCATGTATGGTTGGTATTATAGGTTTAATGGGGTGAAATCGCCGGTGATTTTCATATCTTGTGTGTTCTTATTCTGTATCACATAGGAAAGACGTTATTTTGGGCCTGTCTGTTTGGGACTTGGATTCACTGTAGCTACAAATTCTAAATTAAAGATCATGACTCACGTGTACTAGCAAGGGACTGAACCTGAGACACGATTAAGAAATATTTCTCAGGTAAAGAAAGCATATGCCCACATGAATTTTTGCAGCCCAGACTAGATCAGCAGACAGTATTCTAGCAGCAAATACTTAGTTGAATAGATTGAAGAACTAAAAGGTGAAATTGATCAGTTTCCAGAAAAGATCTTGCCCCTAGTGAGTGAACTCAATGTTGAGTTCCAAATTACTTCAGCTAAGGTTCATTTAACATTAGAAAGGAAGAAACATGCTTGAGGAAGATAATGCATTCTATTGTAGTAAAGAGTGCGTATGACAGCAATCCACTTGATATTGATTCATTCACGTTCAGTTTCATTGACGTGTGAATCATAAAGATTACTTATTGAATAGTGTGAATTGTGTTGACCCCAATGCTAGTGTTTCTAACAAAACTCCATCCATAGTACCACTTAAAGAAAAATCTTCTGCACCACGATATCGATGATTTACATTTTATGCATAACAAGTTATTATTTTTTTACAGTTTTTTTTGGGGGTGGGGGCATACCCTTAAAAGAGTGCGAATCCAAGTAAAGGTCAAGAATTAACTAAAGAGCAGGGTTGACAAGTTTTGGTCCATGAATGTGTCTTCTGATCCTTCAAAAAGTGTGATATTTTAGCTAAATGTGTCCATCTTGAAATATAAAATCCTAGAGGCTTTTTTTACCTTTAATATTTTTTAACCAAAAGAGGATTCGTAAACCTTTTTTAAAGTGGTCAGTTCACATAAAAATAATGAAAACGAAAAAAAAATCCTTATGAAATGACTTAATTTCAGAGCACAAACATCATAAAACATGCAAATTCCTTACTTTGGAGAATTTTTTTTAATTACGAAGTGTCTGGTAAAACCTGGACGTTAAAAAAATTACAAGAAGCTTATGGGCCTTTTAACAGCCTGGTTGCACATGCTGTGTTTTGACTTTGTTGAGCACTGCCTCAATATTCCTTAGAAATCTCCCCTTAATACCCTTAACTTATGTAGTAATATTAATGGTAGAAGAGTAATATAAAAGCAATAGCGGTAGCGGTGCTAGTAGTAACAGAAGAAGTAGATGTAGAAGTAGAAGTACTATTCAGCCATATTTACCAGAATGTATTATTTCTATCCATACACTGGAGAAATTGCATTTCAGTCCCCAAGTTTGTTGAATTGAATGCAAACGTTCCTAGGATTTAAATAACAGGGCTTGTGATATAATAAAGTTAATTATTTCTAATTTTGATTAAGGAGATTTTTGGAATTGGAAAAATCTTTTATTGCAAGCAGGGGCGTCACACTAAAATTTAGGAAGGGAAGGGGCAGAATATAGTTTATTCATTTGTTCATGAAATACCAAAAAAATGTATTTAGAAGTTTATGGAGTGGTGGTAAAATGATCATGAGGGCAATTGCATCCACCCTGCCCTCCCTCAATTATGTCCTGTAAATATGGCTAGAAGTAGAAATAGAAGTAGTAGCATGCAAATATTTGCATTTTGGTTAGTTCAGCATCCATTATAACAAGCCCTTTAAATTTTAACTCCATACTCCAAATCACACTAGCACTTAGAAGACACTGAATGGACTTGGCTCATTTTTGCTTGGGTTTACTTAAGAATTATACATGTCGAAGGATAAAATAAGATACAATTAAAGATATAATTAAGTAAAATGATTTTCTATACGTGGAATTATGCTTCGATTTCCAATGGCCGATATTTGCAAGCATACATTTTCTAATAGGATACATAAACTAAAACGGAGGCTTGCATAGAACAACAACTTTTAATTTCAGTTTAAATAAAATAAACAAAATACGCAGTGCTAGTATTTCATAAAAACATATTGCACTTGACGAACAGAGCAGTGATGGAATGACCAGAGCTTAAAAATGTCATGGAATAATTCAATACATAGTAAAACACAGAATTAATTCAAATAAAACTCTAAAGTATTAAAAAAGTAAAATAAGTGCAATTTGACATAAAGAGACTAAGGCTGTCATGAAGTATAAAGATTTTTCGGAGAACAATTTACACGGGGATCCAGAAAGAAGAGAAATTAGATATGAAGTTCCAGTTAGCGGCGCGTTTGCGTCTTTTTTAAAAAGATATCCTTATAAATTTTCTGGATTTTGTTTGAACAAGGAAGAGCAGGTTCTCCGAAGAAAAGAACCAGGAACAGGCTATTCGGTGGACTGCACAATAACCTTAGATAATATTCCGTTTGCATCGAAAATGCATATAATACTTCATTATTGTTTAACAAGAATAGCTCCAAATACTTCAGGATTAGAAGTGCTTTATTCCATCCACTTGGCTGAACCTGCTGGTTTCATGGATCCTTGGAAATTAGCTAAGAGCACAGCGAAAGGAATGAGTCAGTCAGATTTACAGAAGTACTTTGCAGCTCTTAAACATTACCTCCAATCCAAAGACGATGAAAATGACAAACAAGAAGATTAGATTTTTTCTAGATAAAATATTTCCTGGAAACACTTTTTTTTATGACAGGCAACATCTTTCAGGGTTCGTGCGGAGTCAATGTTTTGTTGCTTTTTGTCATATCTGAATGGAAAATAACTTTTGTCTTTGCAAATGCTTCAAGCAAGACCTGACTGTATGTTCGCTATTCTTTGTTGGTTAACTACTGGTGAAAATGGAAGTTCAAAATAAAAAAGTAGCGAGAGGTATTGACTGCCCTTGCCTCTGATTTTTAATTTTTTTTTTTTTGTGCACTGTTTGTTTCCTTTCGGCTTATTTTAAATGTGTTGTATTCAAGGCGGATCCTGGGTTTTGACCTGTTTTTGAGGCCTGCCCGAATCTTTCAAAATGTACACCTGCGATTCTTTAGCGACAGGGTGGTTCAGGGATGTGCTCAGGGATCGTTTTTTCGCGGTAGGGAATGATAACAACTTTTATTGGATAATTTAAAGAAAAAAAAATTCAAATTCGAGAAAATTTGAGATTGAGGGAGGGTCTCTGATTTACAAGCGAGTCTTCGTCTTCTTAAAACGTAAATAGATATTTAGTGGTTGAATTTTACTTTTCTTTCAGAAGAGGAAAATCTAAATATTAACCAAAGATTTTAAACCAGAGAATATTTGTTCGAAAATGTTGAACTATTTACATATAACAAATTTTAAATATTCTGGAAAAAATTTTAATACAGGACATTATTCTAAATAGGACTCAAACAATCTTGAAAATTTACGACAAAAAGAATTTTTCGTAGTAGTGAAAAATATTTAATCTTTTTGGTTTCCGAACTCCTCATTTGTGTTTTAAGATATTTTCCGTGAATAGGAAAATGGAATGTAAAAAAAAAAAATTGTCTGCTGGCGAAAATACTGCCTGTCAACTTTAGTTTTAACTGTTAATTAAGGAAAAATATTTTTTATGGACGTATAAGGTTCATTCAGTCATGTGCCTTAGCGCTAAAGTCTAAAATAGTACTAAAATATATTTAATCCGTTTGGTCTCCAAACTCCTCATTTGTGTTTTAAGAATTTTAAGCGAGTTGTAATCTTTTCTTTTTTACCCGTTTATAGTTATGTCTAATCTTTTGAATGAATATTATCCACAAAAGAAGAATTTAAGCAATAGCAGCATTAAGATATAAAAAAAAGTTTCTAGGCGAAGACTTAAGAGAGAGCACAAAATAAACCTAACATTTTAAAATGCAGGAAAGTATTTTTTTAAGTTAAATAAACAAACAAAAGAATAAAAATGTGCGCTTCAATTTATTCTCTCTCTCTCTCCTCTCCTCCCTTCTCTCTCCCCCTCTCTCTCTCTCTCTCTCTCTCTCTCTCTCTCTCTCTCTCTCTCTCTCTCTCTCTCTCTCTCTCTCTTTTTTTTTTTTTTGATTTTTGTTGGAGGAGTTTCAATAATTTCGTACGGTAACAAGATGAGACTAAGGCTGTTTCGCGTTTAGTATCGATTTCCGTACTTTCGATTTTAACTTGTAATCATTTCCAAAAATCAATATTCTTCATACACTATTTAGAACTGGTTTTTCGGAAAGTATTCAAGTGAAAAGGGAATGAACATAGTTTAAATAAAAAATTATATTAAAACAAACATTAAAAAAAACTCAATTTTTCAGTGAACCTAAGATGACCCTTGCAGTTTACGTCCATTGGCCGTATATTTCTTTCAATAAATTTCGTCATAAAAAGAAATCAGAGAACACAACGCCGCAAGAAAAACCAAAAGTGTTCAAATTTTTTCGAAAGATCTAAAATTAATGTTACAAAAAATGTTCTATTGCGGTTTGCTCAGTGCTGAAATAAAGGACGCTGCAACAAAACCAAACATTTTTTTTTTTTAGTTTTTTGAAAGACCTAAAATTAACTTTACAAAATTGTTCTATTGACAGTTAGCTCAGTGAGTCGCACTGAATAACGCCACAACAAAAGCTCAAATATGTTTAGTTTTTTTTTCAAGTTTTTGAAAATCTAAATTACATTGCGATTTTCTGAAAATCAAGCGTTAAAACAATAAATGACACAGCACATTTCAGTGCTCAAAGCAGGACCGTATCCAGGATTTTTTTTTTTTGAGGGGGAGAGGGGGGGTTAACAACATGAACTTTTTTTTGGAGGGGGGGGGGCACACAAAAACCCTCAAAAAACGCATAAAAAATTTGTTTATATCCATTTTTGTAACGTTTTTACAAAATGAGGTAAGTATTCAATATAAAGTTTTGCGAGACACTTTTAGTCACAAAAGAAATCCAGAGCATTGGTAATTACCATTGTTTCATCAGAAGTTAGGAAATTCAGTAATGATTTATGTAGAAACATAAACTTTGCTGGTTTGACGCGTGTACTTCAACACAAGCCACTGAGAATAGCCAAAGGTGGAAAATACAGTAATTATATATGTCGAAGCTTCAAAACGGGGTAGCTGAGAAAACGTAGACACCAATTGATGTTGTTAATTGCGGTCTCTTCTTGAGAAGTTTGGAGGTTAAATTGCAATTGATATAGAAATATAAATTTGGTTGATTTAGGTTTTGCATTTCAATATATCATCAGTCACTACAAAGCACTAGTAATTTCAAAATGGAGAAGATTTAAGGATTACAAATATTCCAAGAAAGGTAACTGGGAAAAAAGTAAAGCGCCATTTGGTGTTGCTGATCCTTGTTTTTCCTTTTGAAGGTTTTGACAAATCTAAAATATTGACTTTTGTAGAAACTTAATTGTGGGTGGTTTGAAATTTAAATGACATTAGGAGCATTTTAATGCTCCCAATGTCTTAGGAGCATTAAGGAACATTGTCCTTTTTTATGTCTAATATTTTAGATTTTCAAACTAAGTGTCAGAAGACAAAAATTAAAGGTCATTAAAAGAAACTCTAATCGAAAACTCTATAACTAACTAAAACATTCATAGGAAAAAAAGTGAGACGCCAATTCATGTAGATTAATGCCAACATTTGTTTAGAAATTTTAGAGTTCAATTATGTCAATTTTCATATTAATATAATTTCAGCTGTTAGGATATTGGATATTTAATCACTAAGAAAAAAGACAACAATAAATTAAACAATTTTGCCCTGACATAAAATTCCAATGCGCCATAATGAGGATGCAAAGACCCTGATGTCTGCAAATCACTTTCCGTTTCTGATGATTCTCGCAAAGGATTTCCAGGATACAACACATCTGAACAAACTTTTAATTTTACTTTTGGTTCCGAATTATTTAGATCTGGATTTGTTCTTATTTTACGCTCGTGTAGAATCTATCTTTCCTAATTTAGTTATTTTCTCTTCTGGCCCTTTGACAGACCCTCTCGCAGCACATGACTTTAACTAACTTTCCGTTACTTTATTTATCACTATTCTAGAGGATTTTAACTGTCTTGAGGTATTTGAGCAAGGCTAATAGAACATTTTCCTGCATTTTTTTTTCTTTTTTACAATTCTACCAGCAGTTACAGCTTTTCTTGTATCAGAAAGTGTTACAACTAAATATAAGTAGATAAAAAGCCATAGGTCACAAGACAAGATACTATTGAAGAAGTATCATAGGACACTCAATCATTAATAATAATATAAGTTACAGGGACAAAGTAAGAGACGAATTGATGAGGATAAATGCCATCGTTTCGGAAGAAGTTTGAAAGTTCAGTTATATTGATTTTATGGAAAGATAATTTTGTCAAGTGAAATATTTTTAAAGACACAAAACATGTCTTACCTAAATCGTGTTTCAATTTATTCAAATTAGTTTTGTGAATTATTAAACACCCTAAAAATTAGCTTCAAATTGGTGTTGAACATATAACTGTTAATTAGAGGCGGGGGAACCTCACATTTCTTGCAGAGACCAATAAAGGAATAGATTAAGAAACAGATTATGTAATAAGTAGAATTTTGACCTCATAAAGCATCTAAAGGCCACGTATGCAGGAGGTTAAGGGACAGGGGCCCATCACCTCAAAATCTCGAGTTTCCAGATTGTTCTAGTATGTTTGCATAATTTAAGAAAATTTGTCCGGTTGTTGCTATTTAGACATAACCCACCCCTCCCCTGAATCCCGTCTCAGTACCTGTATCTGACATCTAGTTACAAAAAAAATGTGAGAGACACAGGGACGCCGATTTACAACAATTTGGGGAGAGGGAGGAAAAAAGTGCATTTTTTAAACCAAGTAGGAGTCGTTTTATTAAGTGGGAGAACCAAAAAAGGTATTACCAAAATCTAAAGGGGGGGGGGGGGTGACAATAGAGTTTTTTTAAGATATTACTCCCCCCCCCCTAATTAGATCCCCTGGGGAGACACATCGCTATTTAAATAGAAAGTGCTGGGGTGTTGACTCTGAAACTGAATTTGGTATTTTGAACTTTCAGCCATTCGCATAAAAATTAGAAAAATCTTTCACAGTAATAAGCCTGCACGAAAAAAAAAATTGAAAATGTTGTATAGTTCATGAACTAAATATTTCTTTACATTTTAAACCACACCTCCTAAGAAAACAATGTCAATATTTTCATAAGGATTATCTGTATATCTTTTATAAGTTGTCTCAAAATATGAATCAGGTGATCAGATAAATGCAAGATGATGCTAGTTTCAAGTTTCCTTAAATGTATATATTTATTGCCCGTTTCTTAGAAAGAATCCAAAAATCATACTGACTTGTCTTAAGAAAAGTTTAGGACTCGATAGGTTTGAATGCCCCTTAAACAATCGAGGGGGTGCCCACTTTCAAAATACATACACACCATGTGACGCGTGCCAAGCGTGGTGGAACCTGCGCGGTACACGAGACATTCCTAAATACATAATAGGAGGCGGAAAGTGGGCACCCTTCGTAAAAACATTTATTGTGAAAACTTTGGAAAATTTATTTTTGAGCTCTAGGATATATAAAATAACAAACAAATGTCTTTTTAAAATTCCATGACACAAGATTTCTTATGAGATACATAAATGAATAGGAGAATAAAGCTATAACATTGTCATGTACCTCTAACACTTCTGTTTAAAACATGAGCAAACCTGATCAAACATTGCACCACTAACCCTAGGGTCATACAGATACATTTTCACGAAATAAACATACGTTTTTCGACATACTGCAAAATTTAGAAGGCTAATCCAGGGACATGCTCAGGGGAGCTTTGAAGACCCCACCCCCAAATTCCAAATTGTCTCTAATTTTTAGGTGCTTTTTATTCAAATTATCCAATAAAAGATTTATTCTGATCCTCTCCCCCCCCCCCCCAAAAAAAAAAAATCCCTGCTTATGTCCCTGAGTCAACCTGTCCCTGACAAAAGGAGGCGCATAAAATATTGTTTCTACAACTAACGAAACGCAGCCGATGGATAAACAAAATACAAAACAGAACCAACATAAGAGTTGACACTAGCTGTCCATTTTCAGTCGTTATTACTCGAGAAAACGAAAGAGAGAAAAAGACAATCTTTGCTTTCTATCCAGACCCGCATTTTAACTGTTTTTTTTAGGAGCACATTATTTGTCAGTTGATATGAACAAGAAGAAAGAACACGCATTGCGACGCAAGCCGAAAAATCTTAAATGCATCTGTCTGAGCCTAAGGTATATGAATAGAAAGCTAAAACTTCGCATAGAAGAAGATGACGGCATTTGCATAGGGAAAAAAAGAAGAAAATACGTATTTAAAAAGCCTACGTAAAACTTCCAGTTTCTTTTGCATCTAAAAGTGAGGACTTACTGGAGTTGTTTAGTGCCAGGAGCTTCATCTGACGAATCACTGCTGTGGCATGATATGCTTTCTGAAAAAAAAACACTTATTTACATATTATAAGTCTTTTGTATATTATAAGTATGTAATAAAAATAAGTATTAATTACTGTCATCCTAGTAAGGAAGAATAACAACAACACCAAAAAGACAACTTCAAATGAACCAACACTTAAACATTGCATAAGATTCAAAATAATTAAAGGTTATAAGTTCTTGATACTTCTGATTTTAATCTATGAGCTGCAACTTAATTGACAAACAACTTAAAAAATAGCAGATGTGTTTATCCAAAATCTCATTTTACAAGCTGCGAAATATGAAGGTTTCAATGGGTACCCCAAATGAAGTTTTTCCTTGAAACCTAGTAGGGGATTCTAAGAGTTGGTAAGTTACCTCGGTGTCGCATCTGCATCAACAAAAGACAGTAACTCTGAAATTCGTAGTAGAAGGCGCCAGGCCTCTTATTACTGTTGTTCTAAAGAAAAAGATGTTGACAGGCTTAGGTTTTTTACTCAGCATGAAAGAAAGTCGCCTTCCTCCGACAGTCTTAAATTGGAAACCAGAAGGCAGAAGAAGACGAGGTCGTCCAAAGAACACCTTGCGGCGAACTTTTGAACGAGCACTAAGGATGGCTGATACCCCATTAGTACCTGAATGGGAAGACAACATCACTGTAGCACCGCTTCGGGACGAGAGAAGAGGTTTTATCGACGCCCTATGCGTCAGGAGGAACTACGGTTCAACGTAGGGCTCCATAAAACTATTCCAAAACAAACCTGAACAAGTGCCAAACCATATGCCTTTTGTTTTAGCTACATGTCAACAACATTTCTACGGTGCAACTAAATAGCTAGTGTATTTCTGTAAAAAAAAAACAATCATAGTAAATGAATAAAATTAAAAAGAGAAAAAGAGCATTTAGAAATATAATAATAATAATAACAATAATATTAATAATAATAAAATCATACTTGAGACATATCATAAAGATCAAATCTCCCATAATATTCCAAACTTCCATTTGTCACCAAATAGGCACAAAAAATTAATTAAAATTAAAAATAAAACTAAGTGTTGCAATAAAGTTTGTTGCATACCGTTACAAATGACGCAGGTGGAAATGTATGGTGGTCAAAATTTTTTTATCGCCACGTATCTTAAGATGATGAGATTTTGACTCACTTATTGCCTGGCATATCGACAGGGTCATACCAAAGGAGGAGGGGATTATAGGATACAATCTTTTTAAATATATTTATTTTTTTTGGTCTTATAGAAAGATTCGTGGCAACAACAGTACCAACCAAATTTCATAAGGCATGTCTATCATCTTGTTACCGTACGAAATGATTGTAACTCCTCCTCCAACAATAATCAAAAAAAAAAAAGAGAGAGAGAGAGAGAGAGAGAGAGAGAGAGAGAGAGAGAGAGAGAGAGAGAGAGAGAAAGAGAGAGAGAGAGGAGAGGAGAGGGAGGGAGGGAGGGAGGGAGAGAGAAATTTGAAGCGCACATTTTTATTCTTTTGTTTGTTTATTTAACTTAAAAAAAATACTTTCCTGCATTTTAAAATGTTAGGTTTATTTTGTGCTCTCTCTTAAGGCTTCGCCTAGAAACTTTTTTTTATATCTTAATGCTGCTATTACTTAAATTCTTCTTTTGTGGATAATATTCATTCGAAAGATTAGACATAACTATAAACGGGTAAAAAAGAAAAGATTACAACTCGCTTAAAATTCTTAAAACACAAATGAGGAGTTTGGAGACCAAACTGATTAAATATATTTTAGTACTATTTTAGACTTTAGCGCTAAGGCACATGACTGAATGAACCTTACACGTCCATAAAAAATATTTTCCCTTAATTAACAGTTAAAACTAAAGTTGACAGGCAGTATTTTCGCCAGCAGACAAATTTTTTTTTTCACATTCCTATTTTCCTATTCACGGAAAATATCTTAAAACACAAATGAGGAGTTCGGAAACCAAAAAGATTAAATATTTTTCACTACTACGAAAAATTCTTTTTGTCGTAAATTTTCAAGATTGTTTGAGTCCTATTTAGAATAATGTCCTGTATTAAAATTTTTTCCAGAATATTTAAAATTTGTTATATGTAAATAGTTCAACATTTTCGAACAAATATTCTCTGGTTTAAAATCTTTGGTTAATATTTAGATTTTGCTCTTCTGAAAGAAAAGTAAAATTCAACCACTAAATATCTATTTACGTTTTAAGAAGACGAAGACTCGCTTGTAAATCAGAGACCCTCCCTCAATCTCAAATTTTCTCGAATTTGAATTTTTTTTTCTTTAAATTATCCAATAAAAGTTATCATTCCCTACCGCGAAAAAACGATCCCTGAGCACATCCCTGAACCACCCTGTCGCTAAAGAATCGCAGGTGTACATTTTGAAAGATTCGGAAAGGCCTCAAAAACAGGTCAAAACCCAGGATCCGCCCTGAATACAAAAAATTTAAAATAAGCCGAAAGGAAACAAACAGTGCAGAAAAAAAAAATCAGAGGCAAGGGCAGTCAATACCTCTCGCTACTTTTTTATTTTGAACTTCCATTTTCACCAGTAGTTAACCAACAAAGAATAGCGAACCTACAGTCAGGTCTTGCTTGAAGCATTTGCAAAGACAAAAGTTATTTTCCATTCAGATATGACAAAAAGCAACAAAACATTGACTCCGCACGAACCCTGAAAGATGTTGCCTGTCATAAAAAAAAAAATGTTTCCAGGAAGTATTTTATCTAGAAAAAATCTAATCTTCTTGTTTGTCATTTTCATCGTCTTTGGATTGGAGGTAATGTTTAAGAGCTGCAAAGTACTTCTGTAAATCTGACTGACTCATTCCTTTCGCTGTGCCTAGAAAGGAAGAATTACATGAAAGTAAAGAAAAATGGAAGTGCTACCACTACTACTGCTACTAATACTACTATCTAATCGAGGCTTAGGAGCCATAGGTTATTTTTTTTCTTAAGAAAATATAGTAGAAAAGTGAGTAAAAGAAAGAGAAAGTAAAATACAGAGAGCAAAAGGCTTTGAGCATTGAAACAAAGTAACCAATGAGATTTGGATACGAGATTGAATTGAATTTATTCATGACCTGTTGAAGCGTAATAACAAACAGATTCTGAGAAAAAATAAACAAAGACAGGAAATGTAAAATTAAAAAAAATCAATAATAAAAGCACAAAAGAAAAATAATTACTTTTTAAAATAATTAAAGACGCAAATAAACATTAAAAGAAAAATAATTGCAAAAAAAAAAAAAAAAAAAAAATACATTTACTGTTTTTGGCAAAAAATGTAAAATTATTTCTTATTAATTTATTTATAATATATAATAAATCATATTTTATAGAATTGAGCTTTGCTTTGCAACATAATTACTAGGTGACAATTTAAAAGGGCCAAAACTTTCCGAGTACGTTAAAGAAAAATCAACTTGAAACATTGAAATTTATTTTTATCACTAAGTCAACATAAGGTCATCCTTTTTAAAATTGTTGAAAAATAGATTATGCTTTTAACTCACGGAATATTTTCAATAAGATTATCATCCATGTTTCTAAGTTTATCTAAGGTTTCTTCCGCAATGATACAACGAATTGTTCAGAGTTTCTGGATATTCTTTATCAAACAATGCCCAACTTATAAGTTAATAATTATAACTTTATTTTTCACATACTTTAAAATTTTAAATGAGGTCACAATTTAAATGGGGGGGGGGGAATATGTAACACGTGATTGGTGCACAGGATGGTGCTATACTTTGACGGAGCGGTCTCTTGGCTGAGCCAAATTGGGATATTAACTTGTTGCGTTAAGCGAAGTAAAAAATTGTTTTTGCCAAGTGTTGGTGACAATGGAAGTTGATAAACATTTGTTCGGTCTATTTCCTTGTTATATAATAGCCAAAAACAGTATTAATTGTATAGCATTCATTTTCTGCGCAAATAAATAAATATTTTCAAACTAGTCTTTGACATTTTTGAGTTTTTTTTTGTGTTGTCAGGGTGTTATTTCTTTCCATTTTTTTGTAAAGCTCGATTGAAAGAGCAGATCATTGTACGACGTAAGACAAACCCATACGCGACAATTAGTCCTTTATCGTTGCAAAAGTCGTATATCGTTGCAAATATGAAATCGTATAAAAGCATACACTTTACTGTACATTTGATACATTTACTGTTTTTCATTCGCCCGAGATGTAATATTTCCGTTGCCAAGAGGGTAAGCCGAAAAGACGCAAGGTACAAAAAATTTGGAAGTGCATATGAGTTATACAACTTAGCCGGTGATTAAAACAAAGTTTGTTATATGCTATGGTACTAAGGGTACGCGTCTTTCGCTGGAAATGACGAAATAATAGCTATCTAGTTGCTTTAAGAGTCAATGATTGGGAGGCCAAGATAATTCATTTTTGGTTAAGGGACAGCCAATACTCCATTGAAATCAACATTCAATCCTTCAGGGACTGTAGTCCAGTAAATCTACGGAAAAAATCGATAATCTGGGACAAAATTGCAATATAAATGATTTTACATAATTTTCTAAAGAAAAAAATTCTGTACAACATACCAAAAAACCCCAAAAATCCCCTTGGTGGAACAGGGTGAAAAACGGACAGAAAGGGGGAAATCCAGGGGACAACTCGAAAATATACGTCCGGTAATTTTTGATGCTCAGAATGGCATTCCTGGTGCTCTTGGATCCAAAAAGATCGAATAAGCGTTGTTTTATTGCTGTGTAATAAGTCGTTCCCCCGTTGTCCCACTAATCCTGTACAGCAGTCTGCAAAACTTGTTTTCTGAGTTTCCCAGTACGAGAAGAATGAAGATGTCACTTTGATTGCTCTGTCATTAGCCTTTCCCCCCGTTTTCCAGTTACTAGGAAAAAAAGGGGGAAACCAAGACATCCTCTAAAGGGAAAAGATAGTCAGACGGCTGTACAGAATTTGGAGAGGAGACAAATGTCTATCAACTCGATTTTAAAACCATCTAACACCGTTTTGACAAAAAGTTTAATATCCTATTCCCTGGTGCTTCTCTCTTCCTGTTTGCTGGAGATTCACTACGTACTCATAGGTTGAATTGATTAAATCATAATTCAGGCTTTCCGTCCCCTATATGTGCTCGCTCCTCTACATGCATAAGTTGAAGTCCAGCTACACCAGCAATCTGGTTCATTTTTTTGGATCGAACAGCTGAAAAGTCTAAGTATTTCTACTTCTTACTCTGAAGTGCTTAAATTCGAGCGTTCTACCGCAGTAACTCATGGTACAGAATATCCAGAGATGACTTCTAAAACTTTCATCCAATTCATTGGCAACAATGTCGACCACAACATTTGCACTATCGACAAAAGTTAGTTTCTATGGGATGGGCATGATAGCTGCTGCCACACCAAGGCTACCCACATTTCCAATTATAATCCCAAGAGCAGTCGTAAACCTTGAAGTACTCCAGAAGGTTGGACAAATGCCTTTCTTCTTCTGCAACAGAAACCAACAGGAGAACAGTCGTGTGAACAAACCTATCCCGACCATCACCTTCGACGACAAGATCGATGGCATTGACCTACTTTAGCATGCAAGTTGGATACATGAAACGAAACGTGTCGGATGGAGTGGATTTATACAAGCAATTCACCATGGGTCATACAAAGGCGCTTTGTCGATTGTTTTTCTACCTATGATAGACTATAATACCTCTTATCTTTCTTTTGTACACACGACCTTACGTTTTATATCCGATAAAGCACGCCAGCATGGAATGATACCAGTTGCTACTTTCGACCAACCTTTGTACATGAAAGCAGTGAACACCATCAATGCTGATCCTGCTGATAGTCACCTCAAGGCAGCAGTTCCAATGATCGGTGGTCTCCATTGCCGTACTAGCTTTCTTGGAGAGATCAGGCACTCGATGACCGAAACAGGACTAAAAGAAGTGCTCGAATACCTATATGCTGGTAACACCATTAAGCATATCCCTAGTGGTAAGACTGTTTCTAGAGCCATGAGAGCGCTCAAGCTTATTGATTCAGCATTGCAGATCATTCTCATTTGCAAATCATATGGTTTCAACTGCACAGATGACATGCGTGCGAGTCATCTAGACTTTGCAGAAGCTTCGGCAATATGTATAGCTCTACTGAATGAGGAAGTAACCCTTGAAGACGCATCCAACGCAGACGTAGTGTGTCAAATCCAAACACGAATGATGGAGTTTCAAAACACCTTGCAGAACAACAGGAGTGCAAAAATATGGCTTCAGCATTCGGAAATTTTCGGATTGCTTAAAGTCATCAGGGCAGAACGGACCGGAAACTGGGTGCAGTATCTCCAAGCACTCTTTGAGATGCTCCCTTACTTTGTATCTGCAGGCCACAACCTGTATGCGAAATCGGTGAGAATATTTCTTCAGTACATGAAAGAGCTGAAAGAAAGTAACCAGAAGCTGTATAAAGACGTTACGGATGGGATGTTTGTCATTCGAAGAAGCGATAGATTTTGGGCTGGGCCCTCTCCTGACTTAGTAATTGAGAAAGTACTGGTGAAGTCACTGAAAACAAGCATGGGACTCACGAGAGGAAATGGAATGAGTGAGACGCAGAGGTTGATCTGGACAATGTCAATGATAGTGCGAGCTGAAATTAATGAGCTTATGCAACCACTTACTAGCGTTGAGTACGTGTCATTTGACCAGCACGTTTCCGCAAGATCAGCTCGGATAGAAAGAGATAAAAAGGACGAAAAGGCATTAGTAGCTTTTATACGCAGTCCTGTCCATGCAACAACTGCACTCAATTGCGCAACATATCGAATAGTATGACAGCTGCAAGGGATGTCAACACGGATGCAGGAAAGGCGATAGGAAAAGAAATTCTGAAGTCAATGGACGACGTCAATGCCGATCACTAGATATTCAAACGTAAAAGCAAAGTAATTACGAATACCTATCATGGCAACACTTCTAAATCTGACAGTAAAGACATGCAACTTGACTCAAGTCTTTTGTTCCGACGTCTTGCAACAGTGGTAACTAGATCCAGAGGAGATATAGAAGAAACACTCAAATTCGAAATCTCCAGCTATACTTCTGCTCTTTTCCAATCGTCAAGCCTGTCTCGACAGCCAGATAAAACGGAGCTAGCGAAAGCTATTTAAAAATTAGCAAAGACAGAACCTGTGAACGTTCTATCAAAAGAGCCGGAAAAATAAGTGATCGGTGGTGAATGGCCACACCAGCATATTCAATGGGAAACAGGAAACACTTTTGAACATATTTGCAACTGTTACGTTTCATTCGTGACACATAAGTATTCAAATGCTTCCGTCGTCTTTGATGGTTACACTTCAGGTCCGTCTACCGAAGATGTCACCTAGCTTTCACACTGAGTTTGAAGCTGCAAAGGAAGAAGGAGAACTTATTGCAGAATCCCAATAATAAGCAGAACATTATTCGAGCAATTGGTAAGAAGCTTGTCACAAGCCGGCCTCACTGCTCTTCATGCAGAAAGAGATGCAGACATTTTGATTGCATTAATAGGTGTTAATGCGGCCAAGAGAAGGGTAGCCGCAGTAGTCGGAAATGACACTGATTTACTGATCATTTTCCTCCATCACCTGCCTTCGGAAGCCAGGAATCTCTACTTCGAAACCAGTACCAAGGTAAGAGCGCTGCCAACTAAATATTGGCAATTCAACTTTATCAAAAGATGGCTGAAACAGGTTTGTCACTCTATTCTTTTTGAACTTACTTTTCTTGGTTGCGAAACAACATCTCGTTCATATGGAAGAGGAAATCAGGTTTTTTTAATATTTCCAAAGGACAATCAATAATTTATGAATAAATGTGACATATTCCTTAATCTATGCTCTAGGAAGGAAGAAATCCAGCATGCTGATGAAAATATTTCGCTGTGTTTCTACAAGGCTAAGAAAGGGGAGGGTCTCAGCAAAGCTAGGTACAGTGTTTTTCTTAAAAAACTGAACAGCTCAAAGACATCATTTGTTGTGAACCCAGAGAGACTTTCACCAACTCCATCGGCTGTGAAATTTCATTCTTGTAGTCTTCTATCAGGTAACGGAATGGCGTAATACTGCGTCGAACTCGACCTAAAAGACTGGAGATGCAGATTAAATGACGGACGCCTCACTCTGATCATAACAGCCACCGGACCTACTCCACCTCATCTCCTAAATAGGGTTCGTTATAGCTTAATGCGTACCAGATGTGAACGTTCAAGATGTAGTTGACAAAAAAAAATGGATTGCCTTTCACACTTGCTTGCAAAGACTGCCAAGGGATTGCGTGTTCCAATAAAGATGTTTCTGTTGATAACGATGAAGAAGACGATCTTTAATACATACCCCTGATCTTATCCTTTTTAGTTCAATCAAAACCGTAATTATATTTTGCTGTGATTACCGAAGTTACCTGATTTGTTTCGTTTTTTACATTTAGTTTTGTCTTAGGTTTCTATTATACAGTCTAAGTAATTCTAGCCAGGTACTCAAAAGGCCCGATGCATTGTTTCCACTAAGGTGAAAATAGCACAAAAAAGCCAGATACAAACCAAATACCATTTTTTTTTTAATCATCGAGTCAAAAAACCTTGGGGGCAACATGTTGAACAGCCATCACTCTCGAGGATACTGCTTTCCTCCTCCCCCTTCCCCGCTAAAGGGGGAAGTCGAACCAAGTCCAGCAATAAAACAATATAACTTTATTTTTTCGAGTTCTCCACGCAGAAAAAGAGCAGACGTGAAATTCGAGGACACAATAAATCTGTCCCTGAATTTTTCCAATTTTCCTCGTTCCCCATTTTTTTTACCCTGTTCCGCCAAGGGGATTTTTGGGGACTTTTGATATATTGTACAGAATTTTTTTTCTACAAGACGGTGCAAAAATCTTTTCTATTGCAATTTTGTCCCAGAGTTTCGTAGAATCACTGGACTACTGGATCCCTGTTAAATATTACGACTTCTGACATTTCAACTTAGGTTAACTCGCCTTACAACACGGTGAACAGGTCTGACTATCTCTGTAATCATTCTGTCTTGGTCAATTAACTATAAAAATAAGTATGCATATCATCCAAAGTTCGAGCAAATCAGTATCCTTAGGCTGACGCCGAGCAGCCTTGAGAGTCTTCTCGTTTACAGGAATAGTGAAAATATTCTATTATCAATGTTCCTGGCGAAACAAAACTCGTTATCCTGTGATACTATAGCTGCTACTATGTTATGTGACAGATTTGAACTGTTCGTATGTTACGTGACAGAACAAAGAAGTGTTCGTATTTTTGACGACAAAACATCACCGAAGCCTCAAGGATACCCGAAGCCTCAAGGAAGTAATGATAATATTCATAAAATTTGTTCCTTGATAGAGAGGGTTTGAGTCAACTCCATGAGCCAGCCAACATCCAAAATAGCATCAGGTGTGATGAGTAAATAGTTCTTACGAAGTAGAGAGTATCATTGAAGCACAGCAATCTAAACAAATATAAGTGGGGATAGAATTTCATTTCCAGACCAGAAATAAGTGGTTTTGCATGTAACTTAAAAATATACATGGCAAGAGATCAATTGATACAATTATTTTGAAGTTTGGTGCTAAATTTGTCCTCCAGCTTGCAAGGGGAATCCCAAAGCATATGAACTCAATTTCTTTTACGACAATTAGTGTTCGTCACATTACATGACTCCGATCCTAAATAGCCACAGTATAATTATACCGGCTACAGTTAGAGTTAACATGTTAAAAGGCTGCTCTCTAAAACTAGACACCAAAGTGAAAGTACGAGGGAGAAGCTCATATAGGGTAGAAACGCAGTCGAGTAATGTAGCTGTGAATTGGTACGATAACAAGCTGATTCACTAGATTTGAACCTATGAAGCTGAGGATCCTGAAGATAGCTGTAAGATGTGGGATGGCAATCAAAAAGATCATACAGAGGTGAAGAGGATCCATTGTATGAATGAGTGCAATCAATTCATGGGCGGCGAAGATCTTGCTGATATGCAGATTGAGGGGTACAGAATTAACTTCAAGTCTCAAGATAAGTGGTAAATAAGAATTTCCTTCTTCTTGTTCGTTCGCTGCGGTTGAAAATTAACATAGTATACGGGTTAATATTTAGTCCATCCTCAGCCATACCTAATACAGGCACCCTCAAACAACTTAACGAAGCTCTATCCCAAAAATTCCGCTCTATCAGTGGGAACCATTCTATGGTTTCCTTATTTTCATCAATTTAAATTTCTTGACATTTTCGTTGCGGAATAATCTTAAATAAAAAGCATAAACAGGAATGAAATTTCCCTCTTTTTTTTCAAAATTCAGGTATCAAAGGGTTAAAAAAATTGACATATTTTAAAGTGGAAACCTAAAATACTCACAACCAAATAATATTTAATTTTTTTTAAGTATGACAAATATAAAAATTGAAAAACACACAAAGAACAAAAAACAACTTACTCTTAGTTACTTTCCAAGGATCGAACAAACCAGCATGTTCAGCCAAGTGGATGGAATAAAGCACCTCTAATCCTGAAGTATTTGGAGATATTCTTGTTAAACAATAATGAAGTATTATACACATTTTCGATGCAAACGGAACATTATCAAAGGTTATTGTGCAGTCCACCGAATAGCCTGTTCCTGGTTCTTTTCTTCGGAGAACCTAAAAAAATTATTTCTAGTACAATGGGAATCCACTGGTAGCAGAGGTTAGTGGTAGTAATAGTTAGTATTAGTAGAACTAGTACTCTAAGCTGCTCTTAACGAATTGCTGATACAGAAATTTGACAACCTGCATACGTACAGCGTGTCTCATTTTAATTCAACATACCCCAACATTTTTTGAAAATATCTCTTCAATGCCATTAGTCTTAGTAGTAGCAATAGTAGAAATAGTAGGGATGGTATACAAATAACACCTTTTCCTTGTTTCAACATTCCCTTTAATACGCACTTAAAGTTCAAAATTAATATTCTCGGCCATTCCTAAGATGTAACTGTTACGGCTTGTTAGTAATCTCCATCCAAATAGTGCATTTCAATTTAGCTCACTATCCTCTGAAAGTTTCATTATAATACTCTAAGCTGCAGCAGTACTAGCATTACTCGGTAGTAACAGTTGCAAAAGTAGCAGTATGAATATCGTGCATTTTTACCTAGTTTAGCATCTTACCTAACATATACTGACAGTTTCAACTAAATACTCTAGACCACTCCTGGGATTCTACTGATAAACCTTTTTGATAACCTGCTTGTATAGTGTATTTTCTTTAGTTCAACATCCCCATAGAGTTCCCTGAAAATTTCAACTGCTTATCCTCAGCTTCAGTAATAGTAGTCGCAGCAATATCACTATCGCTAACCCGTCAGCCTCGTTACGTGATCCTGTCTGTGGGAAAAATGAATGAGATAAGCTCCCAACCACAAGTGATTTGATATCCCACCTCCAAGAAATAAAGTTTGTGAATAGTGAATAAAGACACTCCACCAAAACACAGATAAAAAATAAAAATAAATAAAACTCCATATTGTGTAACTCCACGATGAACAGAAATTGAATTAGAAAAAGAATCAGAAGCAGCAACTTTTATTCTAAGCCCCAAATAGAAGGATCTAATAACTCTAACCACAGAAAGGAGAATCCCACCACTAATTAGAGCTGAAAGAGCCCAAGCATGTTAAATATTGTCAAAGGCTCCTACTCGATTAATTAAAAGTATGTAAAGGGGGGGGAGCTCATTCCTTTTTTGAAGCCTACTTGATTAAGACCAATTTTCACAAGATCGGATTTCTCTTTTACCAGATTTTGCGATAAGAATTACCACTTTAACCTTAAAACATGAAAGAACATTACCATAGTTGAGGATAAGATTTGAAGAATGAGAGGAGGAAGAAGGAAAGAAGTGGGAAGCAATTTGAGAGGATTTGAGCGGATCCCATTCTCATCTTTAAAACATTTGGCTTTTACTCTACAACATGCACCTAATAAAGAATAAAATAAAATAGAAATATCAAATTAAAACAACTATTGAAAATCTGATCAACATGCAAAAGTTGCTTAGAATCATCGCACGAATTCGAAAAGTCACCAAAATGAGTTTGCCACTCAACAAGCGAAGGTCTATTATTTTTGGAAGGTTCATTCATTCTTTCTGTTAACCAAAGAGCTTTTCAAAGTTTCTTTTTATTCACGTCAAGCTCAAACAAAGTGTCCATTAGCAAAATATTTTTATGACGAAGAAGCTCCAACTGGTAAATCGCATCTAAACAAAACTGACTTGCCATGCCGCGGCTTTCCGCAGATTTTCTAAAAACGAAAAGCCAATTTAGATGCGTGATTATTATGTAGAAGAGACATATTTGACGATAAAACAGGTTTTCCTATATTCGGTTTACACCGTTTTACTCAAAAAGTTTCTCTAGCCGATATTTTAATCAATGGAACAATTGAAAATGTGTACAATGACGCTCGAGCTCTATATTAACATTATGACAATTCAGATTAAAATGCATAGCTACTTTTGAAACCAAAGATTAAACTTTATCCTGGTAAGCCGGTATCAAAATTTATATCTAGTAACTGCATCAAAATATATCGAACCACCATCAAAAAAATTAGAAAAAGAAACCGAATTATTGATTATAGAAAACGTTATTGGAAATTGAATCGGAAAATGATCCCTTGTTGGAAAATACGGGACAACTTTGACCATAAAAGATGGGGCGAAATTAACGAGAACATGATCAGTATTGCTCGCATTCCCGCTCCAGTGAGACAAAGTAATATCAAGTGACTTCTGGCAAATATTGGAATTTGGTTTTAAGAAGAAAATTCAATTGAACTATGCTCATTTACATTATCTAATTATCTCAATCACAAATCACAAAATGTTATAAAAATATCACAAATCACATTATCACAAAATGTCATAGAAAGGTGCAAACTCGAATGTAATAGGGCAATAATAGTATTAAGTGCTATGGCAAGAAAACGTTTAAGCGTAAAAATTTCCTAAAGAATTGTAATTTAATCAGAAAGAAAGCGTAACATACCTGCTCTTCCTTGTTCAAACAAAATCCAGAAAATTTATAAGGATATCTTTTTAAAAAAGACGCAAACGCGCCGCTAACTGGAACTTCATAGCTAATTTCTCTTCTTTCAGGATCCCCCTGTAAATCGTTCTCCGAAAAATCTGAAAAAGAAAAAGTTATTGCCGCATATGCCTCAAAAAGTTATATGTCACGTCAAATAATGTCAATGAAAAATTACGTAGAATCAACTTAGTTGAGAAAGGATTAAGATAACAAATGTTTGTTATTTATCTTCCTCGGACTAAACTAAATGACTTTTTAGGAACAATGCTCCACTGCGTAGCACAACTTTCTCTGCAATATTTTTGTTAAAGTAATAAATTGATTTTTTATCTCAGGATTGAGTCAACAGCAAATTTGGTCCTCTTTTTTTCTAAAATTACAGTTTTGTGTCTTCAAATTGCAGAAAAGGTCACTTTCCTATGGCAAAATATTTTTAATCAGAGGCAACGCTGTAGCGTTGCCTATAGTAAAGGTCATCCGGATCCAATGTTTTATTTTTTTTTTTTTCCAGAGGCACTTCATATGGAAGGCGTCGTCGTAGAAGCTTCAAAGGGGGCTCATTCAATTGGAAATCGAGAGTTCCAGTGCACTTTTTAATAATAAAAAATGATTGGAGGGTAACTAGCCCCACCCCCCCCACGCCCATCCGTACGCAACACAAATCCACTCAAAATTTCGAGATAGCTATTTTGTTCATCATAGTTGATTTCCAGACAGAAAATATATTTTTCAGGAGGATACTCCCCCACAACCCTCCGGACAAGGGTTTGCGGTGATGCACTTAGGGCATAAAAGGTTTTTATAGAAAGCGATGTAGTAGAAACTTAAACACAGGCACCTTCGATAGAAAATTAAAGAGATAGTGCCCTTTTAAATAGTCAAAAGTGATTAGAATGCAACTAGGCGCCCCCGCCCCATGCCCATCATTTCCCTAAATACATCCAATCAAAATTTTGAGATATCCATTTTGTTCAGCCTAGTTGATTTCCAAATAGAAAATATATTTTTGAGGAGGACACTCCCCCACAACCCTCAGGGCAAGGGTTTTAAGTTATGCCCTGGGGGCATATAAGGTTTTTATAGAAGGCGTTGTCGTAGAAACTTCAAAACAGGCTCATTCTATTGGAAATAAACGGGCTAGGGCCATTTTTCATAGTCAAAAGTGTTTGGAGGGCCCCTTGCCCCCCCCCCCCCCGCACGCCTATCATTTCCCCAACCCCATCCAATCAAAAATTTGAGATAGTCATTTTGTTCAGTGTAGTTTATTTCCAGATAGAAAATATATGTTTGAGGAGGATAATTCCCCACAACCCTCAGGGCAAGGGGTTTAAGTTAAGCCTTGAGGGCATATAAGGTTTTTATAGAAGACGGTGTCGTAGAAACATCAAACAGGCACATTCAATTGGAAATTCAAAGGGTTAGTGCCCTTTTTAATAGTCGAAAGTGATTGGAGGGCAACTAGCCCTCCCCCCCCCACAACCATCATTCCCCCAAACACATTCAATCAAAATTTTGAGATAGCCATTTTGTTCAGCGTAGTTGATTTCCAACAGAATATATTTTTGAGGAGGACAATCCCCCACAACCCTCAGGGCAAGGGTTTTAAGTTATGCCCTGGGGGCATACAAGGTTTTTATAGAAGGTGTTGTCGTAGAAACTTCAAAACAGGCTCATTCGATTGGAAATTCCGAGGGCTAGTGCCCTTTGTAATAGTCGAAAGTGATTTGAGGGCAACTAACCCCCTTCTGCACGCCTATCATTTTCCTCAAACACATCCAATCAAAATTTTGAGATAGTCATTTTGTTCAGTGTAGTTTTATGTTCCAGATAGAAAATATGTTTTTGAGGAGGACAACTCCCCCACAACCCTCAGGGCAAGAGTTTTAAGTTATGCCCTGAGGGCATATAAGGTTTTTATAGAAGGCGTTGTCGTAGAAACTTCAAACAGGCTCATTCGATTGGAAACTCAAAGAGCTAGTGCCCTTATTAATAGTCGAAAGTGATTGGAGGGCAACTAGCCCTTTCCCCCTCCCACAACCATCATTCCCCCAAACACATCCAATCAAAATTTTGAGATAGCAATTTTGTTCAGCGTAGTTTATTTCCTCATATGTTTTTGAGAAGAACAATCCCCCACAACCCTCAGGGCAAGGGTTTTAGGTTATGCCCTGGGGGCATATAAGGTTTTTATAGAAGGCGGTGTCGTAGAAACTTCAAAAAAGGCTCATTCGATTGGAAATTCCGAGGGCTAGTGCCCTTTGTAATAGTCGAAAGTGATTTGAGGGCAACTAACCCCCCTCTGACGCCCACCTTTTCCTCAAACACATTCAATCAAAATTTTAAGACAGCCATTTTATTAAACGTAGTTTTAAGTTCTGGAAATTAGGTCTTTGAGGATTACAACTCCCCCAAAGCCCACAGGGCAAGGGTTGTAATTTAAGGATTCTTGGAATCCTTAATATTATTTCTTATGGAAGGGATGCTCGTATAAACTTTAGAGAGGGCTCATTTGATTGAAAATTGAAAGTTCTTCTTCACATTTTAAGAGTCAAAAGAGATTGAAGGGCTACTAGCCCCTCTCCCTCCTCCACGCCTTAAATGCATCAGATAAAAATTTTGAGATAGAAATTTTGTTAAAATAGTTCAAAGTTCTGATAACAAAAACGCCGGTGGTGACACAGCCCACCAGGGCCCGGGGGCAGGTGTTGTAAGTTATGCCCTGGGGCATAAATTATTAAGGGGGTTTATAACTTATGGGAAGGGGTTTTGTTTTGGGAAGAACACATAGGAAATCTATTATAATTATTCAATTATAAGGTTAAAATACATACTCTGTGATAGATGCAAAATTGCTTTGGCACACAAATTCTTATTAAGGTCAATTCCAAACAGTCGTGATCCCTTTGTTTCAGCAAGTGAAGTGGTCTAAACTCCCTTATTGGAGCTATTTTTTTAATCCATTCATTGTTGTCAATCGCTGTCCACAAGTTATGCAAGCTGTCTATTGTTCATATATAAGTTTTTTATCAAAAAGGTAATCGTATAGACTTTGAAAAAGCCTCATTCGATTCAAATTGAAAGTTCTAGATCCGTTTTTTAAAGTCAAGAATAATCGGACAGTAAGCACCTCCTCCCCATGCTATAAAAACTTGAAATTTTTTGCAATCCAAAACGAACAAAAATTGATTAAAAAAAACTTTCCGAAAAATCAGTTTTTCAAAGAAAAGTAAAGGCCATTTTAAACTTACGCTCAGCAGATACAAATACCTGTTAAGATTCAAACTCAGAATGACCAGAAATTACTATTAAAGAATAAAAGAAACCCAAAACTAACAGAAATTAAACAAACAATCATAGCAAAAAACATACAACAAGTAATAATATAAATGAATAAATAGATCTTAAAGCAAGTAAGGCTTAGATTGAATATGAAAATCAATATTAAAACGAAAACAAATATTTTGCTATTAAAGTAAAAATGAAACTTAAAACGAACAGAAATCAAATAAACAATCAATGCGAACAAACATACAATATATATTAATATAAATGAATAAATAAATCTTAAAACGAGTGAATCTTAAATTGAATATGCAAATCAAGTTTGAATCGAATAAAAATAACTACAAACAAGAGTTTGGGTATCGGCTTACTGCAGAAGCCTAAAACCTACTGCGTCATTGGCGCTTTACTGAAAACGAATTATATCACAAATGTTTTCTTTTGTACTTAATATTGAAAATAAATATTAAAATTATAGTAAAATTTTGAACTGATGAGGTTGTACCAATTAATATCATTATGCATGAAATATTCAGTTTAATTTATTAGTTCTTTTCAAGATTGGTCAGGAAAAATAGTTTCACTACAAACAAAATTTGGATACTGCCCCCTTTTTTAACTGTAAAAACCTAAAGCCTTCTGTGTCATTGGTGCTTCACGGAAGACGAATTACTCGTATATTACAAATTTATTATTTTCCAGTTCTTACAGCACTGTATATGAAAATAAAAATTACAGTGAAAAAAAATCTTGAACTGATGGATCTTTCAACAATTAATATCATTATATATCTAATATTCAATTTGATTTTGTTTATACTTTCCAAGACTGTTCAAGACACATATAGTTTTGCCATTTTCTTAACTCTGCCATTTTTTGTAACTAATCGTGTTAGTTTGTTATGAAAACATTCTATGGCTTCTAGGCATTTCTATTTAAGTGGAAAACTGCACCTCAAACTTTGTGGAACATGCATTTTCTTGCATGAAACACCAAAATATTATAAAATGTCAAGTTTCGGAGTGTTCCACCACTCGCAAGAAAGTGCCATTGATATTTTTGAATCCGCATGGTCAATTTAGAGGGTGGAGGGTAGGCTAATTCTCGTAGCAGCCCCATTCCGTCGTGGTATGGTTCACTTTTTCAACACCTGGCGTCCGGACTATCATATAATCTACCAAGCATACAACTACCCCAAATCAGTATCAATAAATAAATGAAACCCAAAACGAACAAAAATTAAAATAAATATTAGAGTCAAACTCAAAACGAGCATAAATTAATGTGAGTAGGGTTCAAAACCCCTATGCTTTCTAAAAGCCAGAAGTTACAAAAGTGAAAATATTTCAAAGAATTGTTTTCAGTAAAGCGCCAATGACGCTGTAGGTTTTAGGCTTCTGCAGTGAGACGATACCCAAACTCTTGTTTGTAGTTATTTTTATTCGATTCAAACTTGATTTGCATATTCAATTTAAGTTTCACCCGTCTTAAGATTTATTTATTCATTTACATTAATATATATAGTATGTTTGTCTGCATTGATTGTTTATTTAATTTCTGTTCGTTTTAAGTTTTATTTATGCTTTAATAGCAAAATACTTGTTTTCATTTTAAGCTTGATTTTCATATTCAATCTAAGCATTACTCGCTTTAAGATCTATTTATTCATTTATATTATTACTTGTTGTATGTTTTTTTGCTATGATTGTTTATTTAATTTCTGTTTGTTTCAGGTTTCATTTATTCTTTAATAGTAATTTCTGGTCGTGTTTATTTTTAATTTTAACAGTTATATTTTTATACAGAGCTGAAGTTTAAAATTGCCTTTAATTTTATTTTAAAAAATTATTTTTATGAAAGTTTTTTTTTAATTTATAACTGAAAAATTCTACAGAAATATGTCGCCTGTTTTTTTAAATCGGTCAAATTTACTCCAACTCTTAGCTTTCGATGGGCATCATTAAATTTAATGGCTTTTACATTATGTTGAATCAATATCAATTCTTTTTATGGATTAGTTGTTATTAAAATAATTTTTATTAGATATTCTAAAAGTTTCTAATTCCTTAATTACAGGTTGTTACTATGAACTGTTCGATGTATAATAATCCTTATTGAGCCGTACCTGGAGCTTTTATGCTACCCTAAACTACCTCTGCATTGCTATATTACTTTTGATTTTTTTTTTTTTTTTTTTTTTTTTTTAAGAAAACAACAAATAAACCAACAGACGATTTACCCAATTGGTAAAAAAAAAAAAAAAAAAAAAAAAAAAAAAAAAACTATTAAAACTTGCAATACAACTGAATCTTTTAAACTGAAACTGAAAAAATCAAAACAGTCCAAGAATCATTGATTCAACAAAGCTAAAATAGTACTGAAATACTACTTACTTTATTTTTTTTAATCTTATAGTTACTGAAGTTCAGCTTAATTACATTTCTTTTTTTTATTTTATTGTAAGTTTTATTTTATTTATATACGTATCACGCTGAGGAGGGCTCTTATATATAAAGAACCAAAATACTCTAAAGGTTTTAAAGAATATTACTGTCTTAGGTAAATTCACTGTTGTTTTAATGACGAAAAGGCCAAGTGATGTTTTTTTTCCTTTCTATCTCTTGTTATTTTCGATTGTAGGAACTAAAATTTTTGCCGAAATCCCTTTCAAATTGGTCCAGAATGACATGATATCTTCTCGCCAAATGCAGTTTGTGATGTAGTTAAAGGAGGGTATTTGATGCTGTTCGTCACAGTATTTTTTTGTTTGGAAACAAGAAAAAAACACATATATTTATTTCAAATTCTCTACCAGAAATGTATTTAAATGTAACCTATATTTGAAATATATGGAAAGCATTAAAATATGTATTATAATTACATGTATTAAAATACTGCCTCATCACTGGCATAAAGTGTATGAATGAATGAATGAATAGTTCTTCATTATCAAGCAAACTATCAGAACATAAACAACTGCCGAACTTGTTGCCGTGAGGCAGCTAGCCTTGATTGTATGCAAAACAAAACATAAGTACATAAGTGCAATATTCAAAGATAGCCTACAGCAATGAACCAAACTGACCTTTCAAATAAAATGAGTAAATAGAGTAAAATGAATAAAAATGAATACTCAAGTACACAAACATAAGTGCATAAGTAAAATGCAAGTAATATAAGAAAAGTGCATACAAATAAGGGGATAAGTAAAAACACAAGTACATTATAAAAAACATACAGTAATGAATCCAACTGCCATGTCAAATAAGAATCAAACAAAAAAACTAATACATTAAAAATACACATGAGACATTAACATGATAAATTACTATTTTCATTTACTTTATGACTTGAACGAACGCTGGCACAAAACTTTTTCTGTAACGCTCAGTTCTTGCATGAATAGAATTTAAAACTAAGATTTTTTGTACTTTTGATCGGGGTAAACGGGGTTTTAGAGGTGAATAAGGGGCTGGGAGTACACATTGAAAGCGTGGGTTATGACGCAGATTATTTCTGAAATTGGTACAAAGAGTAACACTTCGGGCTGCTAAGGAAGGGAGGTGTAGTTCGTCGACGAGGAGAAAGTGAGGCACTTTGCCCTGACCGTAAATAATTCTCAGGGCTCTCTTCTGGATAATTTCTAATCTATCGGACTGGCCCACCGTAAGATCAAAATACCACACCGGGCAAGCATACTCAAGTTTTGGACGGATAAAAGATATATAAAGATGGAGGTTATGTGCTTTTGGGCATGAAAATTTAGCAAATAGCTTAAGGAGAGACAGAGATGTCTCGTCTGTTTAACAATAGAGCAAATGTGGGCCTCCTATTTCAAACCGCTAGTCAGTGTGACCCCTAAGAGTTTTGTTTTTGTTGTAATTATTTTATTAGGTATTGGGGTTATAGATGATGGCTTTGATTCAAGAAAACTAAAGGTCATAATATGACATTTATGGGAATTCGCTTTCATTTTTGACTGGGCTGCTAAAGTAATGCTAACAAGATATAGGAAGAAAAAAGCATTAAGTTTTAGATAAGAATTTTATTTCAAAAACGGCTAACACAAGCCCAGATTTTAATAGACAAAAGCAAGACAAAACATCCAAAAAAAACTTAAAAACAAAAATGCACAAAAAGTCGGCAAAAATACAAAACTCAAGTTTTTCTTATTTTTAGCTATTTTTATTTTTCAATCAAAAACTTTGTTTACATCGACCGGCACAAGTTTTCTTAAGAGTGATGACATTTTTGTGCTAAATTTAATTTGTTTTTATCAGTTAAGCACAAAAAATTTATAAGGTGATTGATTTAGCTATGCATATTCGACAAATTTTCGTTAATAATGTTTGAACTGTAATAGCTAGTATAAGTAGTTTGAAGCTGTTCAATAACACCAGCAGCTTAGCACCACCTAAATCCAGGATTTTGCTTTTGTTTGACGATTTTGTAGTTTTGATACATCATCACGGGCTCTAATATTCAGTATGTTTAGTTGGGATTATCAATCCGATCTTCAATTACCATTTTTCTTCGCTCCCGTTTTTTATCTTTTCTTTCTTTTAGCTCCCCTCCCTCTTTTATTTTCTCTTCTTAGAAGCATAAAAGTAGTTAGTGTTGGTTTATTTCTTATGTTATAGGAGACATATTGAATATTACTTCTTTGTCAGCCTTGTAAAAGATGAAATGTATAAATTGTATTATGTTAATTCAATAACACAGCTCAATTCAGTGAAAGATATTTGCAATAATTATAGTATATTTTACTTGGAACTTCCTTCATATTACACATACCGCTCATCTCACTATTTTATCCTTTTTTAAACTATGGCTCTACTATATCCAGACTATAAATCTCTCTATCCTCAACTATTCCAGAAAAAGAATAATATGAATTTTACCTTTATACTTCATGACAGGAGATTGAAATTTGAAAAATAAAGACGATCCTGTGAAAAATAATGTGTAAAGTTCGTCGATATTTACTGGTACCTTCATATATAATTTTTCTTCATATTGATGATGTGCAACTGGACAGGCTGAAAAGCAAAATTGTATAAATGTTGGTATTCTATAAAGAGGGAAGAGGGGTATAAGCATCATTTCCAGAGGTCCCAGAATGGGTTAGTGGCATGATTTGGAAATAAGAAATTTGGAAATCAGGAATGTGAGCTGGAAATAAAAAGAGGTACAAGAATCAATTCGGCACATGACACTGGTATAACAATTAGTCAGTAGAGGATTGTAGAAAAATATTGCAGTCAGCAGAATTTAGTGTTGAGTTTCTCGATGTCTTTTCTGATTTTTATTTTATTTTAGCAACGCGACTTTTGAGCAAGTTAGCGACGTCAAGTTTTCTTTGACAGGATACTTCTGTTTGTCAGTACAAACGTTTATTATTGACAACAGCTTTTACGGATATCCATACACGTTATTGATTGCCTTCCAATAGTGCAGCTATTTAGCGGTCTTTAGACCTTAGTTTAAGTAATTCTTCTTAACTTTAAAAGATGCTTGATTTATCTCAACTGGTCGTGATAAATATTTTTCATACAAGCAGTTCTTTGACTAAAATGACTCTAGTAGTTCTCATTGTAAACAATGGGGTCTATTGTAACATTTTAAACAGGTTAGACATGGGACAATCCAGATTGAGCACGCTGGTGTTTAATCCTTCAATAAAATACTGTGAAGCTTGATTTGAATCATTGCAGTCTAAGCATGGAGAGCAGTCATTTTTAAGCAGCAATTCATTCAAGCACTGAAGAAATGTAACGACTAGCCTCCTTCTTGTCTTGGTTGGAGTCACTGCTTGACGCCCTGTCTGTGTCTCCATCAGAAATGTGAAGCGGTCAAAAGTGTCAATGACAATAAAATTATACAAATAAAACTTAATAACAAGAATAATGTTGTAGGTTAGCGTTGCTGTCGAGCTTACAGCTCGAATTGGAGTACGAGAAGCTGAAATAATCCGAGAAAAACACAGTGTCAAAAAATCAAAAGCCAAAGGTGCATTATGTATAGATGAAAAATCACAACTAGTATTACT
Organism: Artemia sp. Qi Xiang Cuo; assembly: GCF_049724085.1. Lineage (NCBI taxonomy): Eukaryota > Metazoa > Arthropoda > Branchiopoda > Anostraca > Artemiidae > Artemia > Artemia sp. Qi Xiang Cuo. Next base: position 18,705,199 of record NC_142802.1, on the reverse strand, counting down.
TGTATCAATATTAAAATCCTTATTATATCTAATTTTCCGATTTCACTGTTTTAAGATATTATCCAACTTACTGTCAAACAGTTTGTGATAACGAACTGTAAGTAAGGCGTGACTCGACTCAATAGTAACCGAAATTATAAATAACACAATTTCGATATCAATAGACACATGAAACAAATCAACTTATTATGCTGATTCCAATTATTTAAGATTCATTAAGTGTAGCATTGCCTATCAAAAGATAAAAGCCTGAGAAACTTTGCTTAATTTTGGAAAAAGGGAGAAAATACTCCTGAAAAGTCAAGAAATTTTGATGAAAATCACTCCATCAGATTACAACTATCCTGGTCTATAAAAAAAAATAAAATAATCATAATAATAACTTTGTGGCAACATTGTTCTTTATTTAGGCAGGTCTATTTCGCCACCTGTGACATACTTTGAAGCTTGATTTGGATCATCGCAGTCTAAGCATGTACAGCGGTCATTTTTAAGCAGCAGTTCATTCAATTACAGAGCAGATGTAACAAATAGTCTTCTAGTTGTCTTGGTTGGAGTTGCCACTTGTCACCTCAAATATGTCGCCATCAGAAAAATAAAGTGGTCAAAAGAGACAACAACAATAAAATTATATGATTAAATTAAATAATAAAAATAATTTTGTTGATTACCGTAGCTTTAGAGCTTACAACTCAATTTAGAGTGCAGCAAGCTGAAAGAGCCTTAAAGAAAAGACAGTGTCAAACAATCAAAATGTGCACAATGTATAAATGAAAGATCCATGGCTACCATTACTTGATAGTACTTTAATATTAATATTTAAAAAAGAACAATACATCTAATTTTCCCACTTTGCTGTTTTATGATATTATCCAACTTACTACCAAACAGTTCGAGGAAACAAACTGTAAGTAAAGAGTGACTCAACTCAAAAGTAATCAAAACTCTAAAACACAGAATTTTGATATCAATAGATACATCAAAAGTACCACATTATTATGCTGATTCAAAATCTATAAGATTTATTAAGTTTAGTAATACTTATCAAAAGATACTAGCCTGAAAAAATTTGCCTGACTTTTGAAAAAGGGGGAAAACATCCCGGAAAAGCTAGAAAATCTTGATGAAAATCACACAATCAGATTCACTGTATCCGAGTACCTTACTGCAGAAGTTTGAAGCTTCCTATAACAAAATGAAGAATTTTACATATTTTTCCAGAAGATAGCTAACGGATGCGTGTTTTATTGTTTTATATGCGCGTTATTTATTAGCTCTTTTTCCCACGAGTGATTGGATCAAGCTACTGGTCCAAGCAGATTGAGAGAGGGTGCATTTGAACAGAAATTAAAAGTTCTAGTGCCAATTTTAGTTGACCAAAATAATTGGAGAGCAACTAGCACCTCTTCTAAGCCCCTTTTTTCTAAGAGCCCTGAGATCAAAATTTTGAGATAGCCATTTTGCTTGGCATGGTTGAAAAATGCAATAACTATACTTTTAAGGGTAACAAGGCCCCCCATAGCCTGTGGGGATTGGGTTGTAAGTTAGAAAATTTGCCCATTGTTTGCATACAGTATTTGTTAATGGGAGTCTACAGACATTTTTCAGGAGGGAGGATTTGTGCTTGGAGCGTAATTTATACTTGGGAGGGGGATTTGCACTTAGGTTGATGTCCATCGAGAGAATTTTTTGAGAAGAGGGAAATTTCGGGAGGGGGGGGGTTCGAAATTTCCAGGAGATATTTTACATTGAGGGTTGTGGCAGAATTTTTATACGTAAATCTTTTTATTTGTCTGAATTTCTCTTCGCCAATTCAATTTTGGATGCATAGACATTAAGGGTAAATTTGCTGAGGGAAATTTTCAGAGTTTGGATTTCCATGAAAAATGTCCAAGCAGGGGGAATTTCCGGTGTGATCGTAAAAACGATTAGAATTTAAAATATTTTTCAAATAAAAGTATTCAAAGGAGAATGTTTAAATCTAAATCGTCCAGAAGAAAATTTATGGAGAGGGTGATTTTCAGCTTGGATAGAATTATCTCTATTTTACATGGGAGGGACTTTCAACGGACGAGTTTCCCACAAGGGAAGGGAATTTTTCATTGAGGGTGAGCCAGATTGTACCCGGATTTGACCCAGATTAATTGGAAAACAAAGAGATGTTAAATATATGATACAAGTTTTTTTTCCAATTGAAAGCAAGGAGTAGCATCAAAACTAAAATCAAACAGAAATATTCCATATACGAAGGGGTTGCCCTCCTCCTCAATACCTTGCTTTTTACACTAAAGTTTGAATGTTTGTCCTAATTTTTACAAGAACAACTCTTGAAACACAAGGTTTGTTTAATTAGAATAGGAAGCTTTTTTAAAAGCGTTAAAAACTTTAGCCTGAAGAGAAAGGTATTGAGGAGGGGGGGGACCTTTTCATATACAAAACGGCATCAAAATTATTCTTCCAAGTTTGATAGCAATAAAACTATTTGAAGGCCAAAGTGAAACTATTTATAGGACCAATTTTCTTTTAAGCAAGTTTCATGGAGATGAATGACTGTGAATACATATCCTGGACTTTGGAATTGATATATGGGCTTAAGCCATGCTTACCAGTTTTAAGAAGTATTGCAGTGTTTAAGTGAATTTGAGCATAATCACACATCCATTTTCAAGCTTATTTGACTAGCCCTAAGTCCCAACACTGCAGTAGCATCATGTTTGTGTGCACCTGAGGTCAAAATATCTAATTTATCCTTTTGGAAAATATATTATTAAAACAACATGTAAAGTCAAATCTGCTGCAGATTAAAAGAAATTATTTGCTAAGACTTTTTGCTATTGCTGTTGGCAGAATGTGACCCCATCCCAAATACCAAAAAAAATGTAGGTAATGATCATCAGGGATCCAAATTTCAAAATCTTCTGCAGCTGAAAAATACTGGCATCTACTTTCAGTTCTCTTTTCCTGATTTTTGAAAATTTTGTGGAGAAATTTTGCCATTTGTTCACAATATTCAGCTTATAGCTTAAAAACAGGAAGAATTATAGAGTGTCTTTCACAATGACAATTGATAACCAGTAATTATGTTTATTCTTAAAATAATAGCTTCTGACTGTAAAATCAAAGTTGATAGAAAAGCACCAGAAAAAATTCAAACAAAAAATAAAAGCTTTAAATTTTGATGAATTAGCCTACAGTTAGATATTTTCTTTTTACATACATACATACATGCGTGTATTTAAAAACCAGTGGCCATGTACACACAAACAAATAAATAAAAATAATAAGGAAAGAACAATAGCCCTCAACAAATTTAAACTACAACTTCTTTCCAAGCCATCAGACTATTCTCTATAAAACAACCTAGCGCAATAATTAGGTCCCTCAAAGTAGTCCCCAAAACACCCAGGAGCAGCAGTACATCCCCACGAAAAATTTTATCCCTAAAATTTGCCAAACTTTGGCATCTACTCAGAAAATGGTCCATAATAATAGGATAATACAATGGTCATAATAGGTTGCCACATCATTAAAAGAAATAGTTTTTCTTTCTTCAGTTTTTACAGAACCAAAGAAAGATGTTTCTTTAAGAATTTATTTTAAATCTCAAAGAAGTTAAATGGATATAGCAACATTTAAAATGATCCGTGTACAATTTGCTGCTTTATTAATGACCCTCAATTTTTTTTATATAGTTACAGTTTTTTACCATATCATAAAAAACTGTTTGCCATCATATAAAAGTTGAGACCTACACTATTGCCCTAATCAATGGTTAAAACCTATTGGCAGGCAGCCAACCATAGGATTAATAATTTCCTTATAATTACTTTATAGTCCCAAAACTTCACAGGGGGAGGCATTCCCCCTACTGAGGGTATCTATGTCTTAATACCATTAGCCTCACTAGTTGCAATAATTGTAGAAGTAGTATGCAAATAGTACCTTCTGGTTAGTTAAAATCTACCTCAACATATTCTGACAGTTTCAACTTAACAATCTAAGATATTCTTGATATATCTTTTCAACAAACTGTATGCTAATAGCATGTTTTGATTTGGTTCAATTGATTCATGCACATGCTTTTTGGTTGATTCAACAACCCTTACAATTTTTCACCTTCATACCTTTTGCCTTATTTGTAGGAGTAGTAACAGTAATTACTTTAAATTGCATTGTCCAACAAAAGGGCTGTTTTTTAGCACTAAGATCTTTCATCTTTCTGCAAAGATTATTGTTTTTTCAACTCATCTTTGTTCTAAGATCTTACAGCTTGCTGATGTTAGCAAAATATGTGAAATATGCCATCTTTCTGCCATATAGAACAATGATGAGAGAACTTTGATGATCTACTCATCATTGTTCTCAGACCACCCATCAGAACAGAATGATGAAAGACGCTTGCATAAAAACAACCAAAGATGTAAGATCTTAGCACATTGATGAATGAAAAAACAGCCCTAAAATGAAGAAAAGAAAATCCTGTAGAGTTGCTGGTTAGTGATGATGGGGAGCCATTGACTCAATTGCCTCCCACTCTGTTTTCTGTGGCTTAATGTGCCAACTCTTGTCAACTGAAATCTTAAAGGCATTAACAGATGAGCAATTACAGCAGTACCAGGAAGATAATTCTAGTGGGTAATCACTCTATTGAAGAAGTAGTGGTTGTGAACTCTGGTATCTGCCCTTTTTTGGGACAAATTCTTACTATACCCCTTGTCCTCAGGGATTCATCAAACTGACAGATTTTGACCAGAGGAGTCAGCATTCAAAAGCTCATATGTCATTATGACATCCCCTCTTCAACACTGCACACAAGTATTGGGAGCTTGAGCTTATTCAATTGTCTATCAACAACTTTTGTTGCCTGTCTTTGGACATGTTTTATTTTATGCTGATCACTCTTGTTTAGGGGTGTTAGGCTACAACACATATTCCAAATTATTAGCAATGGTTGCACAAAACCCTTGTACAGTTTGGTCATAACTTTGGATGATCTGCTGTGTACAGTATGCTTGATTATGCTAAGGATCTGGGATGCTTTGGCAACTAGGCTACTGTTAGTGCATGCTTGTTAAATTTTAGCTCCTTATAAAACAACAAGTCCCAAATCTCTCCTCTCAGCCAGAGTCAATCAATTGTCATAAACAATCCCCTCCTATCCAGCAGGCTAGTAGATGTGTTAGGCAAGTATTAGTTGTAGTAGCAAGCTACTAACAGTAGTAGGCTATTTTAAAAATTTGGGACATAAAAGGAACATATGTAGCAAATTTATCACATAAAATAGAATATTTCCCTGCTGTATGCATATTTCTGTAAAAAAAAGTTTGATTTTTTACCAAATCAGCATTAAAACTACTTGTCTCTCCTTCTTATTGGCCCTAATTGTTATAGGCTTTGCCTATAACCCAAAATCCTATTCTACTACCTATATACCAATCTTTTCCTTCCAAGAAAAGAATACTAAACTCTTCCAAAATGAAAGAATGCATATTCAACTTACAAAAAAAAGAGATTAGCCATGATAGTTTTTTTTTGCTTTGGCACCCTTCTTCTTCTTCTTCTATTTAACCCATGAAACTGCTTCCTGAGTTGATGCTGTCAACATTTAATTTTTAAAGTCTGTTATTTACTATCAGGGTTGCCAACAGGACATATAAAAGGGACATATTTTAGAAATTTGGGACATAAAAGGAACATATGTAGCAAATTTATCACATAAAATAGAATATTTCCCTGCTGTATACATATTTTTGTAAAAGAAATTTGATTTTTCACCAAATCAGCATTAAAACTACTTTTCTAGCACTAAATTTACTCAACAATTTATTTCTACTAATTTTTTACCGACGTTATTTTTTTTACAAACGTTATTATTTTTCAGAGTTGCTTGCTCTTTCTGCAGACAACTATTTGCAAATGCTCTTGAAATTATTTACTAGTCTCTATTCTTTCATCTTCAAACAATTTTATTTCTTCTTGCTTTTACACAACAGTCAAGATAATAGGCCAGTAGGCCCTTTTTTAGTCAACACTCACTTCTAGCTTCTTTCTTCTTCTTCTATTTCACAGCAGGCGGGCTTTTCAGTTGATACTATTTAGCCCTTTTCCTTTTGCTTCACTCTGTGGGACTAGAGAGCTACTGGCTTGGTTGTCTCTTGTTTATTAGATATTCTCAGATATCTTTCAGTAGATCTTTCGACTCAAGGGGTTCAAATATAAGATGATAGATATCGATTTCTGTGCTCTGTGTACATAAGCTCTTGTGTGTATAGTCGACTAGGCTCTTGGCTGATAGTGAGATTTTGTGGAATTTGAAGCACATTAACAGTTTACAATGCAAGGTATGCTCTGCAGACGTCAGCATATTACATTCAAATAGGCAGTGGTCAATTGTTTCATTATTCATAATACAATACCTGCAAAAAGGGGACAGGAGAACTGAACCACTTGAATTAGGGAACTGATACGAGAATGCAAGAAAGTTTAGTCCATTTGTTCCAGAACAAATTCTATGATAAATTTAGAAAAGTACTTATTGGGAAAGGGGGTAAAGAGTAGGATTTTCCTTATTAAACATAATATCTGATAGTCTCCATCGGTAAATATCTCTAATGGGGATTGGTCTCCCACTTGGCGGGTCAATATTTATAGCATTTTTTGCTATTTCGTCAACCTGATGATTATAGTCAGGGAAAAACATCAAAAGTCAGGAAAAAACATCTTTTTCTTCTTCTATTTCACTCAGGCTACCTATTTATCACACCTATTATTTATCGCTACCTATTAGCATCTACCTATTTATTAAGTATTACTAACTGAAAACGGAAAATTTGCAAAAAAAAAATTAGATTTTTATGATCTGGAACCAATTCCATATTAATAGATGTACCAAAAAACCAATTCCTGATTCCAAATATATAATATTTTTTAACTATAGTATTATCCATTAGTGGGCCTAAAAAGATTTGTCAAATTTTCAAAAAAGGTGAAAACACCCCATAAAAGTCAAAATTTTTAATGAAAATCATGTCATCTGATTCAGCTCCTATCTATAAAAATGAAATTTTATAGTGTTTGCCAGAAGAAGCATTACGGATTTGTGTTTAATTCTGGGATGCCGAATGGACACTTTTAGTGCCTTTTGGACATTTTTTCACTCTGAGGGACACCGGGACACTCTTGGGTCAAAAAAGGCAGCTTTTTGAAAAAAAGGACGCTTTTTGGACATTTCTCCAAATCAAAAACAAAATGTCTTTATTTTCTTCATTTTTTATAAATATGACTGCTTTTAATTTGTTCTTTAGTTTTAAGATTTGGTAACGTCTTGGGGATTTTTCTTAGATGTTTTTGCGCCCTGAGCGAACACTATTTATCTACCGAATAGGAATAGGACCTAAAGTCTTAACCAGTGTGGTGTGCTAAAACTATCAGATCAGAGTTGCCACGGGTAGTACCAAAGTACTACTTTTAGTACTTTTTGATCAAAGAAGTACTTCTTGCATACTTTCTGCAAAAGCAGTACTTTTTCAATACTATTTGTCAAAAGTAGTACTTTAGACCGAACAGGGCAATTTTACAAGCATATTAGAAATGAAAACCAACAATGATAACCAAGATAACCAACTAGATTTTTTTTTATTGTTAAATTTCAATAAAGACCGATCGTAATAAATTCAGCTTTTTAAAAAAACCCAAAAAATCATTTTAATTGCTCCCTTCCTGTTTAATTTTTTAAAGTGGCTTGGTCTCAGTTTTTCTTCCTCCAGCCTTAAATTTGCATCGCTCCAACATGAAGATTTGAGGAATTCTGAGTGACAGAATTTTTGTTTTGTTTTTATTTTATGAAACAAAAAATGTTTCAATCATTGTTTTCAGTTCCTATACGAAACAGCAGTTATTTTACATAAAATGCCTTTTTTCCGTTTGTAATTTGAATCATAACTCCCAACCAAAAGAAAGCAAGAAAAGAAGAAGATTATTTCTTCAACCACACAATTCAACCCCAAGAATCTTAGCCTATAGCTGTTTTGATGGGTTTCACAGGTCCAGACGTACAAATAATTTTTAGCGGAGGAGGTCAAACAATAAAGAAAAAGTTAAACTCATTTTCAAAATGAACTAAAATGTAGAGAATTATTTTTGTTCTCAAGAATATATGAATATAAATGAACAGGAGGGGCACAAAAAGCATTGGATTTTACATAACATAAACACCAAATTTGTCTAGGTTTTAAATGCATTAACGAAAAGTCGATGAATTGAGGAAAACAAGTAAAAAAGATCAAATTATTCAAAAACGAATCGATTTTTTGCCCGGGATTTTCACTTATATTTATAGATTCTGGAAAAAAAATATTTTCAAATTTTTAATTTTCCAGTAAAAAAAAAAAATATTGTGTCTCATCCAAGATTAAAACCTAAGTTAACACATCCTCAGGAAGTGCTCTTACCGTTGTGCTTTACTGATAAAAGTGGAAAGTAACTGAACATTCGCGAGTGGTTGAAAAATAATTCACAAATTAAAAAAATTGTGGTACAAAGAAATAAATGGAAAGTGGAACAAAAAGATCAGTGAGTTAATAAAAACGAACTGCAAATGATTTAATTAAAAAAATTGGGGGGGATAATAAAAAACCTATAATTTAATAAAGAAATGCAGAGAAATTAGAAGAAATTTACGTTTTCAGGTGCTTGGGGCCCCAGCCCAGCCTACGCGGTCCCTATAAATCAGTCTTTAAGTAAACTTTAAGCCTACTCTAACAGATACAAGAGTGTTTATTTTATCAATAAAAATGGGCACTAGTCTAGTTGTCTTTTTCTAATGCCAAATATTTAGTGATTGTCCTTTTTAAGAAAACACGCTAAACAAACAAAAGCAGTACCATTCAGTTCTTTATTTTATACTATTTCCAAATATCGTGGTTCCTTTTCTGAAAATACACCCACCCCCCTGATGGCCCGGGATAGCCCTAGTAATAAATTTAAAAAATAAACAAATCGAATTCTAACTTTACAATATGAAATAACATGTATGAATATTATAAGAAAGAATGTTATCACAAGATTCAACACAACGATGAAATGTATTTATACAGTTATATATGGGACCTCAGAATAGTAGGGGGGTATAATGTCAAAAAAGTGACCATGACACTCGGGAAAAGTCTAGCATCAAATTGAAAATTCTGGCTCAACTAACCCAGTTTTAATATTTTCTTTAAATTAGCCCCTGAAACATCCTTGTCAGGAAGCAAATAATCTCTAAGAGCAATATTATACAGCGAATATTAAAATTTTTTTGAAATTTAGGATCTAGAAGTTTCTTTATCTCTTTTATTTTTCTTTCTTCCTCTATTAGATACCTCTTTTAGAGAAGCAAATACCCATAAAAACTAAACTTGTGCTGCAAAGGGCCCCTACTTGTCCCCCTCAGGTACACCACTGGTTTGATGTATGGAAAACCGGTTAAAGTCACAGCTCTTATACAGATTATCTATCTAGCTAATGATTCAGGTGACGAAGCCAATAAATCTGAAGCTAGTGCCAGTGACTTTGAAGAAGCTGCAAATTAAATTGAAGGTGAAGAGAATGAACTATTAAATGTGAGAAAACGAAGAATCAGCAGAAATAAACCACCAAAGCCAGTGAAACTACAGAAATTCAGTGTAAAATGGATAGAAGATAAAGACTTGCAGGTCTGGCTGCAAAGATATCAAAGGGATAGGACAAAATCTCGGTGTAGGTTTTGCGAAAAGATCATTACTGGCGGCCTATCCCATTTACGTAGATATGCACTGAGGGAAAGTCACATATCCAAAGTTGTTAGTATGAAGAACCAAGTGCTTATTGCTGATGACCAAACCAATGAGTTTACTTTATCGGGAGCAGCAAAGGAAAGAGAACTCATTAGCCAACAGGTGACAGCTATAGAGTTGGCAATGTCACCCTGGGTAGCATAAAAATCTAAGGAGATGAGTATTATGGACAGCTTGCTCGTATTGCTGAAAAAAATTTATCCCTGATTCATCAGTAGTAAAGCTTCTTGAATGTGGAAGAACTAAAACCACTGGACTAATCAAAAACGTAATTGCCCCATACGCCATCAGCCAGCTGAGCTCAAGATTGGAAAAATCGCTCTTTTCGCTGATGGTTGATGAAAGCACTGACAAGTGTGGGACAAAACACTTAGTCATCATCGTTCGCTACTATGACAAAACTACATGCGGAATCAAGGAAGACTTTTTGGCCATTCCAGAAGTTGGGGATACAACAGCAATGAGCCTTAAAAACTTGATCTATAAGACTTTAAGTGAGAAGAAGATGACATTGAAAAACTGCATAGGATTTGCATCTGATAATGCAAATGTGATGCTTGGGAAGAACAACGGCCTTGCAGCCCTCGTAAAGAAAGATATTCCCTGGCTGGCTATTTTCGGATATATCTGTCACAGTTTTGTACTTTGTCTAATGGGGGGGGGGGTTTCTTTGAAAAATAAATTGTTCTTATATCTTCTGATGTTTCCTAATACGGATAATCCAATTAATTAATTCAATGGGGAAATAGTCAAGCTCTTAGCTGACGGTTCGCGTGTGGCTTTCCTGAGTGGAGGCTGAACTTCTAGAGTGGGGAGCTTAAACTAGGAGTACATGTAGGGAGCTTATATTAACGGCCATACTGAGTCGAAATCAGACTGATAAGTTTCAGTTTCCCTTAGGAGCGAGTGGAGCCACAAGGACTAACAAACTTGAGAAATATTAACATAGAGAGAATAAAAAAAGAAAGTAATGCATTTATTGTTACTCACATAATTGTCGCAGAGCTTCGGTTATATCAACACACTTGTAATACGAGACACTAATACAAAATTGTCATCTGGAGCGATGCTACGCCAAAGTTAATGCACTGACAAAAAGTTCTCTTCGAAAGTTTATTTTGAATAGACTCACATAATATAAATCACAAGAAATTCCTCGGTTAGACCGGTGTAAAACTCCTCTAAGACTCGTCTAAGACTGGCGCAAAAATTGCTAAGTCCTAACTATCTACCCTTTCTAATTTCACCAGAGATTACATTCGGGCGTTAGTCACGAGTATACTTTACAGTCCCTATTGGCTGCACCATTTGTCCTACATCACTATTGGACGGGCTTGCACCAATGGGCTATTTGGGTTTAATTAAAGTTTATGAGATTTAAGATATCACTCTGGAATTTTTTTAATAAAGCGAAGTTCTAAATTGTAACTTTAATTACAATTTATAACTTTTTATAATAACACTTTGGAATTTTTTCGGAACGAACAAAGTTTTACATTGTAAAATTTTGCTAGCATTGGGTCGCTTAATTTTAAAATACGCATATTTTCTTTCTTTGGAAGTTGGTAAAGGATAATACATTTTAATTGCATTGAGATGGCCAGTTCTAAGAACAGTCTCCACAGCACTGCAAATGGCTCATAAACAGATATTCTGCATCTTGAGTGACTATTTTTTTGTATTATAAGTCTTACTCTCTTGATAGTTTGGTATTTCGAGCTCTTATTATTCGAATTACTTTGTTAGTCGCCTGTCATATAAAATTTGGTCAAGCTAATATTTATTGCATACTTTGGCGACGTGGAGTCGGATTTGCTTATTACATTTTCTGTGGGAAAGATTTTTACAATGTATTGTTTAATTAACTACATTTGTTTCTCTATTTTTACATGAAACGCTTGAGACTTGCTAAAAGACTCTTACAATGTATTGTTTAATTAAATACATTTGTTTCACTATTTTAAATTGAACGCTTGAGGCTTGTTTGATCTGTAGGTTACTTGAATTTTCGGATTCATATTTTTGGGTGATGTTACTTTACTGGGGTAACTTTAATTGGGGAAATTTAATGTATTTTTTCAGAATTGATCCCATTACATATCATTCGTCCCATTATTAACGATGTCCTCATCGTTGTGTTATGCTCTCTCTTTACACTTTCAAATTTTGATTTTTCTTTAAAAGAATTTATTTTAGTACTTGAATTAGCTCTATTTTGGTAGAATTTATTCTACTTTTTTTTTACAAATCTCCGATTGCTCTATTAGATTATATATATAACAACATTACTTTAAAGTCCATCACCTACTCACTCGATTTGGCGAAGGGGCCAAGGAGTTTCTATTGACTAACACCGTAGGTTATATGATTACGTAATAATTATTATTTCCTCCACCTAACACTAAGATTACCTTCACCTGATAAGATTATCTTATCACTGAAAATGGTACATATTTGCCTTTTCTAAAACTTGACTATACTTCCACCTGACGCTATAATGATACGATTATATTTTTATTCTTTCACCTGATATGCTAATACTTCTACCTGGTTTTAACTAACTAAGTTCTGCTTTTGTAATTACAAAAGCAGAACTTAATGACTTAACGTGGTAAATAAAAGAACTTTATTATTTAACGTGGTACATATTCGCTACTTCTAATGCTAGTTTATGCTTCCACCTGACGCTATATTGGTACAATAAGTATCTGACTTCAAAAGCACGTAAGTACATCTAAATTTTTAACACACTAAAATTAAAATAATTTGCAAGAAAAAGTTTGACACATTAATAGATTATAAGTTTAATGTCTGATTGCAACACTTGGATAAGGTAGCTTGCACTGGTTTTCATCTGTTTTATGATAAGCTTTTCCATATTCATTAAAGTTACAAGTTAGATATATGACTTCACACTTACTTCATCATTCTACGTGTCTATAATACTCACATACGTTGTCACTTTATTTTGGGTTTCCGTTGAACTAATTACTGTGTCAGCTAATAGTTTATGGTTTGTCTTCGTGGTGTTTCATGTTTTTGGCACTTGTTGCATGGGATAGGGGTTTACATTGTTCATAAGTATGACTGTTGCACAAAATTGTCTGTGCATGTTTTTTCATGTCAAATACGAGGGGTTGATGTCGCAGAGATGTTCAAATGTCTATTAGGTACATAACCCTTAGGGAATTGATTACATGAAATGGGTATCTTGATCGCTTGGCTGGGTATCTCTTCTTGAACACCTTTATCCTCGGGAAAATTTATTACTCGTATAGTCTGTGTTTCCCATAAATTGTTTACGTTTAGTCCATCTTTCATCTGGACTTTGGGTTGTTTTACGACACTTAACGTTATCTATGTCAGGATCAAAGCTTGATCTAAGGGTCTTGGCTCAACACCTTGCCTTCAAGTACCGGTTATATGATGAGCAATCATTGGGGGCTTAATATGGAGATTGAAATAATAATAACTGTTCGGTTATCTTCTCTGAATACTTCATTTTGGGAAAAACTTCAGCAGGTACAGTTTTTGCTTCCCATTAAATTGATCATGTTTGGTTCTCCTTCTCATGGAGGATGGTTTGGTTTTGCGACATCTAATAATGATTGGATAGAGTCAAAATTTAAACTTTTGATCTTGGTTAACTTATTGTCTCTGATATGGGGCTTAAGATATATAGACTTTGAGGGACTGACTCTAGGGTTATTCTTGGTGCTCCAAACATTAAATCTTAAGGACCTTGCCGTCTAAGGATAGTTATTTGACGGGTATTTATGCAGTTTTACGACATGACTGGTCGAGGCGGTTCTCTAGGTAATGATTAATTCAGATATATATTTATATATGGGGTCCTTGGTTTGCCGATCTTGCTTGAGATAAAATTACCTGGTACAAGGTTTTGGTGATTTGGATTTGTCGTCAGGGTATCGTCTTCATATATTTCCTTGGTGAGTACTTGTCGGTGGTTAACGAATGATGAGAGTAGATGCTACTGGGTTGTATCCTTGTTGCATGCTGGTACACCAATAATTAATCCGCATTAATTACTCTGCTTCCTAGAATATAAATACCTGGGCAGAATCGTATGCTCATTATAGTTACACAGGTTAAAACACATATAACAGCAATAATACTCAATTTATATAACATTATACGGGGACTATTGTTTTAAATAATAGTCGCGATTATTGGTATTAATAATATCAATTTAGTATGGGTACAGTTAAATTCAACGATAGAAAAAAAATAAGGGCATATCACATGCTTTTACATGCAAGTTGCCGCAATCATTAGATTACTATGATATAAGAAAAATAATCATAAGAAAAATTATTATGTTCACAAAAAAAAAGCACTATAAAATAATCAAGATTGGTGATTATGTGTATACATGTACACATGTGCATTTGGCACATGTTCCATATTCAATACATTTTTTTTTTAAATATTATTCAACCCTCATCTACCTTAGCATATAATTTTTTATTCTATGACTACATACGAGGTAGGTTACATAGTTTTATGTGAGGTCTCGACTTACTATAAATTTTCAAATGTTTACTGTTTATGCGCTTCCACGCCGCTTAAGAAGTATATCTTTGCAGCTGCATGGGCTTGCACAAAAAATTAAGTGAAAATTTGGGATTGGACATGGCACGAATGAGGACCTCTATTCCCATTCGCTCGATCACGTCCTCCCTTACTTTTTTTCTTTATCTTAAGGGTTATCAGGGAGTTCTGGGTTTATGTTCTGCGTCTCATTTGGCTCAATGTGATCTTTCTTCGGGTCCTGTCTCCGTGGTCTCATAATTTTTCCATAACTTGGATCAACAAAATCCTCCTGGTTGGGGGAATAAATGAGCTCCAGTATCGTAAACGGCTAAATATTCCACTTGAAATGAGCTGAAGACGCTCCACATTGGTTTCTCGTATCTGATAATCTCCGGTCTCCTTGTGAATAGGAGAATTCATATTTCTCATGCATTATGACTATTTTGGGGGTAGTTCCCATGCTTAGGTATGACTCCCTGCTTTATGACGTCTTGGGCCACTGCATGAGCAATGAAAATTATGATGGCATCCGTTAATCGCACCTTCCTGTCTAATTCTAAAATTAATATGTGTTAATTTATCTTGCAATGTAATCTATTCCTATTTTTTTGATTTTATTCTTTAGGGTTTTGAATATAGATTGTATTATTACGCGAACAGCATATATCATTAGCCACATGGTTTCTACATAAATTGAAGGTACTAATCCCTTCTCGCATTGTATTTTATTCCCAATTTTCCTGTTACGGATCGATATTTTGGTTTATATGCCAATCGTATTCTGAAACTATACGATTTTTCGCCATATTTTCTTAAATCGTATTTGACGTTCCATTTATTCGCGAGGACTTCTTCCCCTGATTTTTTCACAATGAGCATTGCCGCTGAGTATATAACATTCTCTTTGGCGTGCTTTTTACATATGAACTTTGTATCAATAATTGCTTTGGCCATTCCTTTATTTGGTCCTTTCAGAACATTTTAGAACAATGGCCAAAAAGAGGTAGTTTCTATTGACTTTTGTGTAGTTACTTTTTTTTCAAAATTAGTTACAATCATGGTACACTCTAGGTCGAGGTCAAACTACCTTTTCACCGGCATTTCCTCAATACATCGGGTACTTATTCATTCGACCGTAATTCGAGTCATCTGAGCTCCATATTAACCAATTTTGAGTGAAAAATAAGGCAACTTCAGGTTGAGGTTGAACTACTTTTTCACCGGTGCCTCCTTGCACCTGGCTATTTGTGTGTTCGAACATAGTTGCTTCCCTAAAGTTCCGTACTCTAGTTTAACGACTTTGCGGTCGCATTATAGGCTTAAAAGTACAGAGATTTTCGAAAAACTACCTTTTTTTTATATATATTGATAATTTACTTAGGTCTTGTAACATTTAATTGGATTCATAGTTTTATAAATATTAATACAATACTGGTCTATAATGCACTTCCTTTTTTTTAAAATTGTGATAATAATCGATTTTCATAGTTATAACGCTTCAGGTAATATTATAGGGTTCTTTTATCATTCATTTTAACGAGATTATTTATATATACAGTTTCTTCCACTGTCGTTGGGTTTTAATTTAAATATTGGTGCATAATACGGCAGTGCCGTCTTTGGATTTTGGGATGTAAGCATATCGAGGAGTCGATAATTTTCCCATGACGAAACATTTGAGCTGAGAAATTGGAGTTCAAATATTATATCATTCTTCCCGTTTTCAGGTATATTTAGGTAGGCTACATTAAATACACTAATAATTGGTTTAGAAGGTGCAAACCCTCCAAGGTGACGGTTCTGTCACTCTTTCGCATATTTTGTCCAATGTCTTTCCGGCACAACTGAGATACTTACAATGGTCATTTATTATTTTTACCACGGAGAAACTTAAGTTCATGTGTGATTGGCAACAGCATAGTTGCTCACGTACGATTACGTCTAATCCAGGGACAATTTTTCTTCCGAAATTTTCATCTTCTTGGAAGAAATTCAGGGTTATTTTCTTTATGTCTTTATATTCTCTTGGGGTAACCTGAAAAATGGCGTATCCCATTGAAGGTTCGAATCCAATAAACCCTTCAAGTTGTACTTAGTAAGAAGTACCATTGCTAAGTGCCCTTCCCCGAAAATGATCAAAAGTGAAAAAGATCACTGGGCTTAAATACTTTCCATGTATCGGACTTTTTTTTTCCATTCTAATGTTGGGGGTGAGGTTAGGGTAATTCCTTCGAATCACTTTTTATAGGGAGATTTGTTTGTATTCTCATGAGAGTTCGCCGGTCAAACAATAATGACTAAAGGGATATAATGCACCACTTGTCACGCTATTCGACCAGCGGGTCCCCATGTTTTAGGGTAGTTTTGTCCAACTCCAAAACCGTAGTTTTTCCTTATGTGGTGATAACTATTCGTAACCGCATGGTCGTTTCTCATAAGAGAGCTAGGGCCAAATGGCAATGGGATGTTATATAGACACCATCCAACATTTCCCCTTTGCCACAGCTTCCCACCACTGAGAGGCCATTTTAAGAAGTTTGACAAATAAGGAGTTGTAGTGTTTGCCAAGCAACGTCTTGTTGTGCAATCAAGTTTCATATCCATGTAGCTCTTTTTCTTAACAGAGGGTGAAATTCAAGTGATTGCATGGTGGGATAATATACACCATGCTCATCCTTGGCTCTAACCTCCTATGGTTGGGTGTTGATACGTCTTCATTATCGTATACTGTATAGACATTTGAATTGTTGCTCTTATTCCATTTTTAGAGCATTTCATGGGGTTGTTCGCTGACTATTTTATTTTGCTTTTATGAATTAGAATTGCCATGTATATTGAGCTTTTATTAATCGCCGAAAGAAAAAAAATTTTTTTGTTACATTCGAAGTGTGAGGGATGTTACTACTGATTTTTCAGCTAAAGGTATGCTTCGCTTTGTTTAAGTGTGATTTTTTGAAAAAAAAAAATTTTCATTTCCGTGCGAAGTACATGAGGTACTACTACTGGTTTTTTTGCCAAAAGTATCTTTTACATGGTCTGAGTGGGTTTTTCGGGTTTGAATCGTTAAGGAAAGGATTGTATGATATTACAGGTTAGCATATTTCAATTAGTGCGATATCTGTTGATCGGCTTGAGGGAACTCTAAAGTTTTCTATTAGAATTTGTTGTGGCATTCGATTTCTATAATTGTTGAACCTTTATTTACAACAAAATTTTCTTGAGTAATCTATGATTAACGAGGCAAACTTTTCTTTTTAAACAATCTTTTTGAAATATCCATAGTTTCAATTAATTTCGTTAAGGCCCTTTTTTTGAAAATATAGACTTATTTTTTAATACTTTCAAAAATTCAGCCATTAGGCTGTAATGCTTTTTCCTTTATCTTTATATTTTATTTAGATGTGACGTGACTAAAGTATCTATTCTTCCACTTTTGTCAGTTCTTAGTTAATGGCAGTTAAGTGAGTTGAAGTGTAACTCATTTACATTTAAGGTGTCAAATCATCCTTCTCCTGTGGCAGAGTTAACGCCACGTGGTAGAGATATTTATTATCCAGCGCGGTATTACTTACAAGATTAATAGTTTGTCATAATCCATATGAATTTAATTTCTTTATATTCCCAAATGAAAATTAAGATATATTTGCGTTTGATGCCAAAATTTGATGCAACAAGGGTGCTGCCTGAGAATCCAGTGCGACTAAAAAGGGGGGCTCAGAGGTTGGATTAGGTTGTTACGTATAGCATTCGTAATTCTTTTTCCTTGATATTCTATCGTGTTAATCTTTATTAGGTTTTTCTTCTGTGGGAACTTGATTTAAAGAGAAAGTTTGAAAATTTAGCTTTGATCTAACTTTTGATTTAGGCTCTTTGAAACATTTTTCAGAGCACAGGGCAAGAGTACTTTGCAGATGTTAAAACTGTTCACTTGCTCTCCTGTATGGCTTAACTTTTGCTTGATTACTTTAGAAACTACCCTTGAATTATTCATATATATGCTCATTATCACTTTGTTAATTTCAGTCATTGATTCATAAGGGCAAATTTTCTTCAGTGAACAAAACTTAGTTTTTGTAAATATGGTGATTCACTATATTATATTCCTTGTTGAGGGAATAGTGATTTGCAGGGATTCAAGGCCGTGACTGGTTTTAAAGGTTAGTAAAAATTATTAAATACTGTTTTGTTGTAGGTGCACTTATGAGTTACTATAATTTTTGGAAGCAAAAAAAAATTCTCTTTTTTTTTTACACTAATTGGCTATTTTTTTGCATTACTTGATTTATGAATTATTTTGGTTTAGTCTGTATTTTGACAGGCCTATATTGGTCAAATTTTTTTTTCTTTTACCTACTCGTCTTAGCGGTAAGTTGCGCGGTTTGCGTCAATTTTGAGAACCCGCATCAATTGAACTACATTTCTGAAGCAGAATATATTTGCTATTCTCAGATAGTTATTAGCCTAATTGCGCGTTGTCGTTTTTTTTTTCTTTGACGCCATATTGAATTTATGGGTTAATTTTACGATACTTGCTACGTAGTTGTCGTTTAGATGCCTTTGGAGTTATGATACTTTAGGGATTGACTGATTGATTTTATATTTTGCCCTTCTGGCAGGCTATTTTAGTAATTTACTTGTCTTATATATATATATATATATATAATATAGGACTGACTGCAAGATCGTAAGCGAATAATTTTTTATTCAATATTAGGTTCGCATTTGGTATTACCAATCATGATTATCTTCCAATCAAAGTTCAAAACCTCTCCAAAGTGAAGAAATTGTCTGGCCTAGGGAAAAGTTTTTTTTTGTTATTCTTTTGTTACAAGTTATTCTTTACACTCTAATCGTGCGGTTCATTGGTATGTTTTAATTTGATTTAAGGTTATAGTGGTTGAACATATCGCTGCAAATTCTTAGGGTTTTTTGATGATTATATTATCCTTTGCCAATCGGCTGTAAGCATTCTACTGCTTTGCTAACTGTTTTAAAACTAATGTGTTAAACTAACTGGTTAGTTACAATTTTAATTTATGGTACAACAATTATCTATTAGGGAAACATATTCCCCATAGTTGGTGATCAAACATTGAAATATTAATCAACATGCGATTTTTTTCGTCTTAATTCTATTTCATATTCGGCTCCTTGGTACGATATCTTAGTATTTTGATTGTAATTTCCCGTATTTCGGCTTTATGGAAGGTTTTTCTTTAATGTTTGTCACTCTTGACTTAGAGGATATGTGAATTAATATTTAATTATGCCATTCAGGATATTCATTTAACCGAATAGGCTAGACCACAACATAGACTTGGCCACAAAAAAATACTTTTTCCTTCAGGTTTTTTTTTGTTCCACGTATCTGTTGGGCTTGTTTTTGGGACTTTCGGATCACACAGCTTTCATGGTTTTATCTGTATTTTTGGATTTATTTCCTATTAAGGATTATATTGCATTTCAGTTGAAATTTACTTGGCAAAATTAATATTTTAAGTTCTGCAATTTTGATTTATTTCTTACGTTTTTTTTATGGTTAATAAAATTTTCATTTTGTGTCGATTTTCTAGCAATTAATTTCCTTTATTCATTTATATTTTAGAGCGGAAGCGTGTATAACTTTATTTATTTGCTATTATGCCACACCACTCTATGAACAATATACGATCACATACATGGTTAAGAATATATCGTAGACATCAACTTTTGATATCAAACTATATTTCTAATCTCCACATTTTTATCAGGGCCAATTTTTTTGCTGCGGGGGTTGATGTTTTTTTTTTGATATTTGAGAAACATTTTGGTATGGTAAGATAATTCTTAGTTTTTAGGCAAAAAGATTATTAATTATAGGTCAGCAATTAGCTTAGAGTAAAGAATATTACACGGCTCAAATATTTTTCTTGGTAATGAAAAGATGAAAATTGATGGTAACTTAACCCGAGGACATTATGCTTAGATGATTTGACTACATTATCGTACATCTTAGTGGTTTAAATTACGTTTGAAAATTACGGGCTTTGATTATCGGTGGAAATTATCGAATCGACGTTTTACATGAGGTCAACTGAACTGTATACACGATTAATGACATCTGAGGTAAATAGTATGATTTTCCTCGAAGAATCACGACGTTATTTTCCCTTTTAAATTATGAAAGGTACTTGGTGTCATTTGTAGGCCCCTTTCTTTTTTTGCTGACTTTCATTTGGAAGAATACTTCTAATTGCTACTTGCACTAAAGCCTTTTTGAGTTTTATTGTGAAAAATTGGTTGCTAATCAATTGTGAAAATTGGTTGCTGAAAAAATTGTACAATTTAACTGGCCCGATTTTGGGAGATTGGTTTGTGAATTCTTAAATATAAGAAAGAATTCGAATTGTTAAATATAAGAAAGGATTTGAAGGAATAGTAAGGACTGCCTTTGTTGTTCCGATTGATTAAGGACTCTTTGTCTATAATAACGAAAATTTGCATTAATATTTAAGGGAAAATTAGCGCATTTCATATTCTTTGTATTTGAGTGGAGGGCAACTAGTACGCATGGTGGATGCAAGGTTGACTAATTAATCTTAATGTGACAACTGTGCCTTCTACCGGTATTAGGGGTATTTTTTCAGATTAATTGATTGGTACATGTCTTTTTGACGTAAAACAAATGAAAACGCACGGGGGTAAGGGGGGTGTGACCAAATTTCGTCGTTTTATTTTTGTAATTTTTGGAATGCATTGGAGTTCGTGGTTTTGGTCGGAGGAACACGTAAGCGTGTCTATCAATTTACCATTATTGTTTTTTTTTAATTTTCCGGAACGCATAGTGTAATTAATGGCGTGACACAGTTTCCACGCATTAGCACTATACATAGGACCACGTGATTTGTATAGCTAATTTTAACGCTAGACGAAATGGCATTAGTTCGATGAAGGTAACGAAAATATAAAATTTTTTTTGGGGATTTGGGGGGTTTCTTTGGATGATTGGATTTGTTCAAAGACCGAGATAAACCGTATTTATTTTGCTGGTTAAGGATTGTCTCCTCTTGATAACCTAATCTTCACTCCACCACAAATCTTATACGCGGAATAAATATTCACTATTTTATCAAGAAAAGGTACAATTTTACTTATAACTATTTTCGATTAGTTAATTTTTTGGCAAAATCTTCAGTTCATATAATGATTGAGGCCTGCTTCTGTTATTTAGATTGACAGAGGCCCTACATCTATAATTCGGTTAATTATCGTATGCTTATATGCAGGTAAATCATGCCTCGCATTGTTACTACTCTTACATATATATATATATATATAT